>NC_134700.1:235122587-235422587 GCF_043290135.1 Rhipicephalus microplus
CGACGCAGTTTACTACGGCTTACCAGCAACGCCAGAAAAAGGCCCGCGATGACTACCACCCTGCTGCCACAAAGTTCGCACCTGGAACCCTTGTATGGCTGTATGTACCACCCTGTGCACCTGATTGTCTACCAAGCTACTTTCAAATTACCATGGTTCATACCGCGTGGTAGAGCGCACATCACCCGACAATTACGCCATTGAACCGCTTACGCCGCTCGGTGACCATCGTCGGCGTGGACACGATATTGTTCACGTGGACCGCTTGAAGCCGTACTGCGACTCGCTCGTTCCCACCTGTTAGATCACCAGGATGGCTTCATCTTTCTCGACGGGGGCAAATATAATGAAGGAATGATGACAACACCAGTGAACAACAAGCATCATCGCAGAGTAAGGCACCACGAAATCGGCGCTCGAGCTACACCATCTTCCTCGTCCGGTCGCTATCTCGAATCTCCCACCTGCCCGTTAGGTTCGTCCAATAAACCTCTTTACAGTGCGATAAATACACACAAGGTAATACACACAATGGAGGGGGATAACATAAGCCGTACACAACATACACATAACTCCACACACAAATGAAATATACATGAAAACATACCAATCAAACAACAAAGGAATTAAATGGAAACAATAGAAACACAATAGAAACACACCATTTGGGCCTATACCCACATGATGCATGCCCTTTCGTAGCAGATGGTGCAATTTCTTTTTTTACTGTCGATGAGTATACTTGTATTCGCTTAGCCTATGTATTTCTTTGGACGGTTTTGACACCACCTGACCATTAGCATCATCTAATGAGGCTTCAATACACATTTTGTCACGTTCGATTGTAGTCGAAAAGCTTAATCCTTCCTTCTGCATATATCCGCCGGCCGCTGTACAGTATCTCGGCTGTTCACAAATCAGACGATGTCGTATGACGAAAACAAAACATCAAGCTGCTCTGGAAACATCACGCCATCCTGTTTGTGTGACAGATTAAAACCAATGTTGCTGCCTTTCAGAGCCTTTTACATTCTCACCATGTACAGCATGAATAACAGTGGGGACTAAGGGCATCCCTGCCTCAGCCCTTTGCTAATATCAACGTCCTCTGTTCTACCTATTTCTTTGCATTCTAAGTAAACTGTATTTTCTCAATGTATCTTCCTCAAAAGCTGCTTAGAGTCACCACCTATGCCCGCCGTTTTTTTTTTCAATTTCTGATACGAAATTACCTCATTCACATGGTGATATGCTCCAGTGATGTCTATCAAAGTGACGTCGGAGGGTCCGTTTCCTACTTCAGATATTTATATACACTGAGTCAGAACACACCGGCTCTGGCCTAAACACCTGGCGCTTCGAAATTCACTCTGAAGTTCTCCGAAAATATCGCGCAACGGTACGAGAACACAGTTCTGGTGCTAACTGTTCTGATCTTATTTTTGTTGTCGCGTTACGGTTTTTTCGTACAAGGTCATCTACCAACTCGCCCAACGAGGCGCTTTACTGGTCAGACTTTTTTACCACCACGAGGCCGCACAGGTTAAAGGAACACTGAAGGCAACTATTAGGTCGACGTTGATTGATGAAATAGCGGTCCAGAAACCTCGTAGTGTCATTTTTGTGCCAAGAAAGGGCCTATTTTGAAATAAAATTGCGTTTTAGTGGTCCGCATTGGGTTAGTGCACTTCAAATTACCCGCCACAAGAAGGTCACTTTTGCCGTGCACAACGTTACCCAGCTTTACTGCACCAGTAGCAGAAGACCGAAAGCAATGTGAGTCGGCACAGTAGCAACAACGGCCATTGATCAATTTCCCGCCATTGGTCTCGAGATTGCAGACATTTTTTGGTTCAACTGCGCCCCGCCTGTCCCGTGTAATCACGCAAAAATTGAATATTTGAACCACTCGTGTTATTCCCCATAGTAACGTCCAGCGGTTATATTTTTCATGAACCAAACAGAAGCAAAAAAAGAAGCATTTTATTGCGTCTCTTGATGCACGTAAGCTTCTTTATTTAGTGAGCTAGATCGATTACTAGTGATTAATTGTTGGCGGTATGTCTGACGTCATCGGGATCATTTCGAAAATGTCCCACCGCGCCTCTTGTGTTCTCATGTATTTACCCTAATTTCTCGGTAAGTAGGGCACTGTTGTTGATAATATTGTAATTTTAGATGTGATACAGTGAGCTTTCACTCTGACGTAAATTGTTATTTGACGTTAGTGTCCCTTAAACGCGCTCGGGTTAAACAGACTCAAGACCATTTTTTACGCATTTTGGTCGATAAAAATTCAAACATGTTAGTGCATTTATACATGTACACTGAGTAACATGAATAACTTCTAATGTATAGCGCGTAAGACACAGATACATAAGATTGAGACGTACACAGCACAAGCGCTAATTTGTATCCAGGTCTTATGCGCTACCCATACAAAGTTATGCGTTTTTATCAACCCGTCCAACTTGCCGCATTACCAGAGAAATATGTTAGAGCTATCCACAATCTGCATTTTAAAACTTATAATACTACCGTAAATTTACGCTAGCATACCCACGAGCACACTCACGAACCCCCGAAAGTCGGTGCGCACACGCACTAGCCTAGAGTGACCTTTCAGGTGACAAACTCCGCACTGAAAGGTAATCAAAGCTACATGCACATAATTCGTTGACACTTTGTTATGGAAGTATTTTGTTATAAATGCCAATGTTTTTCATGCAGATGAAAGGCCGTAATGTACAGGTGCTTGTTAAGATGACGATGGCTGGTTTGCAGAAAAATTATATTTTTCTTAAACATTTACAGCTCCGAAATGTTGTTCTTTGGACTTCTATTACTTCAGCCATTGGCGCAGTGTAGTAAAACCCCACCCGACATCATATTCATCCTAGCAGATGACTTGGTAAGTAACGACGTGGAATAATTATACCACTTTATGCAGTTGTATACATATACAACTTGTATACATATGCTTGTATACATATGCTACTACAAAGTTTTTTGCGACAGCCGTGCTCGCGCTGGTGAAAATTCTCGGCATACTTTAATTACATCACAAAAGAAAGTAAGCGGGCAAATACGGACACACAAGCCTTGCTGTCGTGACACCCTGTGTTCCTGTTTTCACGTATAGCTAATTTTACCATAAATACTTACCAACTGGGTCAACTTTCAGTCATTCTTATCTTTTAGTTACGTTTTGTTGCGGACGTCTACGTCTGCCTCAAACGTCCTCGTATTTGTTTTTTCGTAGTGAGTAAGGTCATCTGGCAGGGCAGGTCATCGGGAAAAGAATTGAGTGCGGAATTTAAGCTTAATACCCGTCTAAGCTGCGTGCGGGAAGTTGTCGAGGCATGGGTATCCTACCTGCCGAGAAGGGTACGTGAAAAGTGAAAAAAAGTCAAAGATGATAGCCCGAGTACGAACAGAGCGAATGATTACCTTGCAGGGGTGGGACGACGTGAGCTTTCATGGATCCTCTCAGATACCCACTCCCAACTTGGACGCCCTCGCTGCTGACGGCATCATACTGAACAACTACTACGCACAGCCAGCATGCACGCCGTCAAGGTCTGCTCTCATGACTGGCCTATACCCAGCCCGCATAGGTGATGCCTCGTTTGCGTATACGTTCATTGTTACTTGATTGTAACTTCGTCTATCGCTTGACTTATTATGGCGTCTACAAAATATGGTGCGCTATTTGTGGTTCGGCGTAACTTTTACCGACTCTTGAACTTTCCACAGTGCCATATATACAGGCGAGAGCCTCACGTATATGACACATGCAACTGCGAGGAGACACTCACACGCCATCTGTACACCTGCGTGCATGCTCCATTCGGCCGGCACACACGCTTTGGACGTTCTGGTTGGCAGAACAGTGGATGATTTGTCATAAAAAGCATAGCTTTATAATTGTCGACGCTCCTTAACAGGACTAGCAACACTTTTTCAAGTAGCCTTGGAATGTACTTGATAAAAGAACTCATTGCTTAACGAGTTCACCACCGCAAAGTTTTAAAGAGTTCGTCCAGTACGAGAAAAGTTTCTAATATTTGTCGCACGTTACAATTACATTCTCCATTCTCCCATCCTGAAGAAAGAACTAGAAGCTAAGCAAGGAGGGACGGCATAGGCAAAGAAAATACGTCATGTGCGCTTCGTGACCTTGCGCACTCTCTCTCTCTTTTTTCTTCGAACACGCGGCTTTTCAGTGCGATCACCGCCGAACGCGTGAACAAGTCATGGCCTATCATGGCGGCCCAAGTAACGACCAAGCGTGCCTTAGCCGTGACGAGTGATTTCCGAGCTTGTATCGTGAATTGTCGAGAGAAGCGAAAGCAATCTTTAGCTGATTTTGAGCACTTCTTGTGAATTCGAAGCCGCGCGTTGTGCTGCAATATTTGCTCGCATTTTCTCGGGATCCTCGACTACCGAATCGGCATTGTTCTGTGACCACGCTGAAAAGGTGTTGCAGGGCCCCTTTAATATACGCGAGCCGAGCATTGTAGCTAAGTACGAGGCCTAGAATTTACAATTAATTCTCAAGGTGAGCAAAAGACCATTGAATATTTTTTCAAGACCTGATGTCATATGCCATATTACCGCGCCATATACCCATATACACGGCCACCTGCTAATTCCAGCGTAGTTAGTTAGCGGAATAAATACTGCTGTCACCGGGGAGCGACCCCCACGTGCCCACGCACACGCTCAGAATCGTACTAAAGAGGCACCACGCATTCGAAGAAAAAAAAAATGGTTGATGTTATCACGCGTGCTGGACGTAACCTTTTTTCCCGGCGAAATTCCTTGCGGCTCAGATCGAGCGCACTCGTCGGGACGAGAGAAGAAGAAAAGCAGTGACAGCATGCGACAGATCTCCGCTCGTACTCGACGAATTTTGAAAGTTTTTGCCCCTGTTGATTAGTTAGGCGACAAACTCATTTGATGAAGTAATTCAACGGCTACTTGAAACAGTGTCGCAGGGCTTCTTTAAGTACTGCTTGCTGGCTCCCTTGTAATCGACTGTAGATGCAAGCGTGAAATGGCTACCAGCAAAGTATACAATGGTCGGAGCTTTGCCTAGCGTATGCGGCCACGACGCGATGTATGCAGGCCTGAAAGCTTACTGAACTGGAGTGAACCTCCTTTGAAATAAACTTCATCCTTGTCTAGGCTCACCGAAATTCAATACGCGTGGCGTAGTCATAGCGTGGCACCATATTTCGGAGGCAGAGCAAATCACTCGATCCGTCCTCCGAACACTGATATCATGTTTTCAGCGCGAAAAGATGAAAATCAAGTTTATGTTGCCGTTTACGTTTGAAGCGTAGTTACTATCAGCCATTGGAACGCCGCTATAGAAAATCGCAGATAAAAAGTCAGAGTATGGAACGTTGCGACGGCAGTGACACTGTAAACAAACATGAAGAACTTGGAAGCAATAATTGTCTTGTTTGAGTATTAGGGTGCACTTCATTGTCAATCAAGATGTCTCGTTTGAACTGCCCGAATTGGGTCACCAGCATTTCGACTCAGGGCTACTTGAAGGCCACCGAAAATGGGGGCTCCTAAAGCTGTTGTGCTGCATTTGCGCCCGAGACTACAACAAGCACTCAGCCACGAGGATTTTTCGGAACAGTGCCATGATAGCAAATTGGTCAGCGTTTGGTGATCCAGAAGAGGCCCTCGCTCGTTTTGATCTTTCCTTCGATATGCGCCGTTCATCGGCTTGCCTTTTTCCACCTGTTCGAGCTGCTTAAGCCGAACCATCAGTGTGAGTTTTTTTCAGTGTGAGTTTTTTCTTTTTTTTGTAGGCATGGGAGGCCTCGCAATCGACGTTGCCGAAGCGTGGGCGCTTCCATCAAATTTGCGGATTCTGCCTCAGTACCTAAAGGACCTGGGCTACGAGACTCATCTTATTGGAAAGGTGAATGATAGACGCAACATTAAAATATGGGAGTAGAGAAAAATCGGTCACACGCCCAAGAGGAGTAGCCGATATTCTAGTTGTCATTCAGAAAAGAAAAGATGGTAGAGGAGAAAACAAAACTCTGCTAGCCACATAATGAGCATGAGAGGCAAACAGTTGGTGGTTAGAGCAAAAAAGTGAATATCTAGGAATGAAAAAAGCCGGCGAGGATGTTGAGAAATTTGGTGCTTAGACGAAATAATGACATAAAAACTGGCATAAAAAACGAATCCGCTCACGCAGGAGCTAGTGAATCGGAGATTATTCATCTGTCCTGCAGCGGGGAGGGAATAGGCTGAAGGCAGGAACGAAAACTTTAACTTCACCCGCCTCGTACGAAGGTGAGAGCTTTATACAGGTAAAAACCTTAGATACCTCATGAATTGCGAAAGTTGATTGTCGTCGTCGTGCATCGGTGGCATCAACACGAGTGATGCAAAAAATTATCACGCAATGAGGTCACTATATAACGTGATAACGACGCTACAGGTCGATAAAATTTGTCCATCACATAATATCATCGCTTGGTCAAAGATGGGCCTATCACAGAGGCAACGCAAAACCAGGTGCAAAAAGCTCGCGATGTCTACAATCCTAGAGGCAAACTTTGGATGCAGAGATTTCTCAGATGGGAGTGGTGGAGGATCTGCACATTGATTGAGAAGAAAAACTGAGAAGAAAATGATAACTCTGACTTTCGATTCATCTTAGAAGAACGCGCAGGAGACCCTCGTGAGTTTTTGAGTAGGCAATGCGAGATCTCTCACACACACACACACACACACACACACACACACACACACACACACACACACACACACACACACACACACACACACACACACACACACACACACACACACACACGCACACGCACGCACACACACACACACACACACACAAACACACACACACACACACACACACACACAAGAGGCGGGGGGCACAGGGAACATTATTTTTTGTTTATATTGTATATTGGTTGGTCAAGGAGTCTGTAACGATAAGGAAGAAATAAAGTGAAGTTGCCTACGTTTATCATGTTCAAACTTTAGAAAGCGACGGTTTCTCACTAAAGCTTCCCTAATGTTCAGTAATGATGAGTGAAGGAAAGACAGCGTTCCTAAATCAAAACGCCTAAAAGGAGACTAGCGTATAATTCAGGAATTCGAGGAACCTCATATTGAAGAGCTGCCCGCGACAGCAAAAAAAAAAAGCAGGAAAAGAGAGGAAGGAAGAAAGTAAGAAAGAAAGGAAGAAAGAAAGAAAGAAATAAATAAAGAAAGAAAGAAAGAAAGAAAGGGAGACGTACACCTCAAAGGCATTGTTTCAGTCCACAGTTATTTCCTCGTAGCCATACTGTTGTGACAAACACTGCCTCAAAATATTAACAGGATGGTTAGCGTAGAAAATGCCACAAACTTGTGCGACACCGGAAACGCCAGTAAGATGCTGAGGCGTGACTTTCCCTGGAAACCTTTGGGCGCTGCACACTGTGGGTCTTCCGTGGAGACCCACAGAACCGCTAACATGTTCATGACTGCGGTTGCACGAAGTGTAACAAGACGTCGACACTGTCGTTACAGTAACCTTGTATTTTTCACTTTTTGCATATACCAGATTACTGCACACAATAAAAAAGTGTCCTGATGACTATGTATGTTTAATTTAACATTTTGAATCATAAAAAGACTTAAACAATACTTACGCGACAAGACGCTACGGCTCGGCGAGCGCGTGTGAACTTCGTGCGGCTTGCGTTTGCGTGCGTGCCACCGTGGCGCCAACTAAAAGGCATTCCGGTTGGGTATGGGTTGGGCACGCAACGCCGCGCGCTCCCAAGCCAGCTACGCCCCAAGAGAATGCGTACCCAGCACTAAAACTCCCTCATGCTTCGCTGAAGAAGATAAACTGGAGAAGTAAAGTGCTTGCAATCACATGAAATCCGTGTACGTGAGTGCTATTAATTGCAGGCATACCTCTGACACCACTGTTGATCGATCAGTCACCTAAGTGTTTCCAATTAGCCACTAGGGAGTTTTAGTGCTGGGTACGCATTCTCTTGGGGCCTTGCGGGCTTGGGAGCGCGCGGCGTTGCGTGCCCAACCCATACCCAACTGGAATGCCTTTTAGTTGGCGCCACGGTGGCACGCACGCAAACGCAAGCCGCACGAAGGTCACACGTGCTCGCAGAGCCGTAGCGTCTTGTCGCGTAAGTATTAGTTAAGTCTCTTTATGATTTAAAATGTTAAATTAAATATACATAGTGATCAGGACACTTTTTTTATTGGGTACAGTAATCTGGTATACGCAAAAAAGTGAAATACAAGGTTAATGTAACGATAGTGTCGACATCTTGTGACACTTCGTGCAACCGCAGTCATGAACATGTTAGCTTACACGAAATGTTTTTGAGGTGAAAATGAATAAAAAGGTTACTCATTTGTAGTATTGTCGCTGCGCAGTTTTTGCATCAGTTGTACAATGCACAATGTTTCTGCAATAACAAAGTTGTGGTTGACTGTTTCACTTTGGCCGCACTAGATGGCGCCACCTATTCAGCTGGTCGGGGGCTGGCATATGCTTTTTAGTTTCTATGTTCCAGGCCATTCTAGCTTTGGAAATCTGGCTGAAACCGTGTAATCGCTATAAGTGCTCGCACTTAGGCTTATTTTAACTCGACGGCTAGAGTATCCGCAGTGCGGATACCGTGAGTTCTTGCGAAGGTGGACCGCGCGAACGCATGGCCCCATCGCCCCAGCGATCTTGCGACGCATCTGTTCGGGGTTTCGCGCATGCGCAATACCGCCGTCCCAACGTCCTGCGTACGCAAGCCGCTTGGGTACCCAGCACTAAAACTCTCTACTGTCACCGTTCGCACTTTCGCGACTTGCGCGATATAGTGCTATACATTGTTGCGAGCAACAAGCGTTCGTAGAGAGCACCATCGGCTGTTCAACTATCTGCACTCTTTATATTTATTGTTGTTCAATGCAAAGCGCACTGAGCATTTTCGTATATAGCTGGAGTTCGGTGTTTCAATGGAGTATTGGTGCGTTGCTGTTTACGATTTGGAGACATTTATGACTGATTTTACACGCAGTGGAACCTCGGGTATTATACGGATAGCCTCACTCCCACGTACCGAGGTTTCGACAGCTTTTACGGATATTACAACGGCGAGGAGGACTACTATACTCACAGCATCACATATGTAAGTAGCGAACAGATGGTAAAAGAAACCGGCCTGATCGCAAACGTAATGATCGTAGGATAATGACATTCGCAGTGACGATTTTCTTTTATCAAAAGAAACACCCGTTTTATGAAAAATGTAAGTACTCCCCGTAGAACATACTGTTACATTTATGGAATAATGCAAGCATGGGCGAAATGAAATATCGCGAAAGAAATACATAGGTCTTACAAATTACTCTGCACAAGTGTCCTTTACGAAATTGTACAGAGTGTGACGAGAAGCCCTCTCACAGGGAAACAACCTAATGAAGAGTCACCAAACCTCGCAATTGCCTAAAAATGAAGTAAAAATTTATTGCGTGTTGGCTTCTGATACGGGGGCCATTAATTTTTTTTCCTGTGGTTGCTGTGCAACATCGCGATTCTCCAGTTTATTCCGCTATAGGCTGCAGGTACTTCTCTCGGTTGACTTCTACTATTGAGGAAGAAAACGTCTTGGAGATGTGCATTGCGCCGTAAACCGAGACTAGATCCATGATTAAAAGACAAAATTATATAAGCAATGGTGAGAATACTAAAGACTACGTGAAAATAAAAAAATACAAATTCGTACCTTCCGTGTTTCGCCTTTTTATGGTGCCGCAATAGTACCGACGATACGTATTAGTCGGTTTATTTATCGTTAGTCAATTGAAGTTGCGGGACGTTGATATCAAGGAAAAATAATCTGCGTCAGCCTTAGACCGTACTGGTTAAGTTACTGTCATTGGCGGATCATGGGAAAGGCCTTTCTCCTGTAGTGGGCGTAGTCAGGCTGATGATGATGATGATTATGATGATGATGATGATGTTAACTCTCCTAAACAGTGCATCATTTCCGAAGGATATCAGACTGGGGGAGTTGGTTGAAATGCATAGTGCTACAGCAATACCGCATTGGTTTTGGGCATGGTGTCTTCGTGGCAACGCTCTAGCGTAGAAGGGGTCATGTGATCAGAGAAGGTGGTAGTCGGTTCATAACCTCATGTACATCGTTGCACATTGTTGGACACCGTTATGTAAAAATGCTCCACGGCTCAATATTGGGCTGGTTATAAAGATTTTAGTCTCGAAAGGGGGTCTGCATGGATGCGTAAGTGTTAATTTTTTTATGACATTGCATTGCAAAAAGAAATGATTATATGGGCGCACTTGTATTATAGGAAAACCACACAGGCCTCGACTTTTGGCTGAACACCAATCCGGTGTGGTCTGTAAATGGGACATATTCCACCACTCTGTACACGGAAAGGGCTCGACATATCATAGCCAACAGAAACAAGACAAAGGTAAGATGCAGAAATGTACTTTCAGTGCAGGTAAGCAGGTTCAAACATGTCACAATAATTTGCGTCGATGCCACTAAGCCCAACAAGTGCTGTCTAGTGGGCAATTTTCAGATGTTCATGGACATTATTGTTTTTCCACATGCAGCCGCTGTTCCTTATGCTGTCCTACCAGGCAGTGCATGGTGCAGACATCGAAGGCCTCCCACAAGCGCCACAAGAAAACGTCGACAAGTTTCCCTACATTGGGGAACAGAAAAGAACTATATTTGCAGGTAAGATAGGCCTTTACTCGGGAAAGGCGCTCCTGCCTGGCCTTTTGTCAGCATAATCTACTGATTACGTAAGCATTTTAAGTGTATCTCGCATTAAATAATTTTTGTAATCTCGAAGCAGCAAAAAAATATGTATGCGACTAATTAGGCGTAAACGTGCACAAACTATGTCTCACAATGAATCACAGTCAGCTAGTCAGCGAATGGAGTGATAACCTCAGCATTACAGTTAAGAAAAGTCGTTCAACAAACATTTGTGACTATTCTTCGGTGGTGTTGTTTTAGTAATCAACAGCGTTAACTTCTACGCCTTATCGGACCACAGGGATGGTGGACGCGATGGACCAGTCCGTAGGCGAGGTGTTCGCGGCTCTAAATTCCGCCGGGATGCTGCAGAACTCAGTCATCGCCTTTAGCAGCGACAACGGCGGTGCCCCGTTCGGCGCACACGCAAGCCGCAGTTTCAACTGGCCGCTGCGTGGCGCTAAAGGCACCCTTTGGGAAGGCGGCACCAGGTCGGCGGCATTCGTTTGGAGTCCCCTGCTTCACAAGAGGCATAAAGTGTCCCATCAACTTATGCACATCACGGACTGGCTGCCGACACTCTACTCAATTGGTGGTAAGTACGCCCCTTAGTCAAAGCAAATTAAGAAAGATGCTGGTGTTGTTGATGATGGTAAGGTAGGTAAGAAATTACCTTTATATAAGTTCCTGGATGACGCTGCTGCAACTCCAAAGGCATGCGTTTATCCATGTAATTTGTTATTGTTCAACAGTCATTATCGTAACAACGGTGGCGCTGTTGTCATTAGGCCAAAAACCTACATGCAATCACGACAGATAGCGGTATCTTATCAATGAATGCGCCAAGAAAACAGATATTATGGATCAGGGTCGGCTCGAGTAGGGGCAATAAATGCTTTGTTTTACTCAAAATAATAACATGCACTGAACGTTGGCAATGAAAGCCCCTGTACACTCATCCTGGTCCTCATAAGCACCAATCGGTATTTACTACTAAGTGGTTCTAAGAAAGAAAGGAAGAGAAATAAGCCCCGTAACTGTCTGCTTCAGGGAGCGACACCTCAACAGTAGCTCACAAGGGATGGGGTTGAGGAGAGATGAAAAGAATAGGATTAAATGTATAGAGAGAGAAAGATGCGCTAGGCCAGTGAGCGAGGACAAATCGAGGGGATAGGAGAGATAGGAAAGATGGAAACACGGTCACAGGAGTCCGAGGACGGGGCACCATTTGCGAGAGCTCGTGTCGGCGTCAGGAGATGGCGTAGGGCAAGTCCGGTAGGTCAGAGCTGCACTGTCGTCGAAGGTCGGCGTCAGGAGATGACGTAGGGCCAGTCCAGTCGGCCAGAGCTACGCTGACGTCGGAGATCGCGAGGGCACAACCAGTCGGCACGGAATCCAGCGAGCGAAGTCCCGGTATTTAATTTGAATGTGCGACACGCTCACCCTACAGGAAGTATTAAGACAGTACTTGCACCCAAAGTAATTTTCGCGTGGTTGCCGCTTTATAGCTTTCGACGTCATTTGTTTGCTGCATATACCAATACTTAATTATGTATCCCCTCTCCATAGATCTTCTTTTTTTTTCAGGGGGAAACGTAACGAGCCTCGGAAAATTGGACGGATTTGGCATGTGGCAATACCTCTCTCAGGGATCGAAGTCACCTCGCGTAGAGATGCTATACAATTACGACAAGTGGATTTTCAACGCACAGGGACTGCGCTTCTCTAAGTACAAGCTGGTGCTCGACGATAGCGGAATGTTCAACCAGCGCTACCCTACGGCCGGAGGCAAGCGTCCGTGGAATGACCTCGACAAGCTGCTCGCTCGGTCCCAGGCGGCGAAAGTGCTGAGGAACTTCTACCACAGGAACCAATTGGAATTTCCCCGGCACTGGAGGGACAGGGCGACACTGAAATGTGATCGACGGGTACCGGAAAACTTTTCTGACAACGACACCGTCTTCTTGTTCGACATCGTTGCGGACCCCTGCGAGCGGAACAATTTGGCCGACTCACTTCCGGTGGTCAGTAGTTACATGTCAATACAGTGCGCCATTGCTTCGTGCGTGTTTCACGAGCGCATTTAAGATACGTTGTGTACTTGGCATGCAGTCCCACCGCGGTGGTTTAGGGGCTATAGGGTACTCGGCTGCTGACGCGCAGGTCGTGGGACAGAACCCCGGCTGATGCAGCCGGAGATGTTGTAAGCCCGTGTGCTCAGATTTGGATGCACATTAAAAAAAACTAGGTGGTCGAAATTTCCGAAGCCCTCCACTACGGCGTCTCTCATATTCTTACGGTAGGCGGAAATGTTGTAGGCCGTGTGCTCAGTTTTGGGTGCACGTTAAAGAACCCCAGGTGGTCTAAATTTCCGGAGCCCTCCACTACGGCGCCTCTCATATTCATACGGTAGGCGGAAATGTTGTAGGCCGTGTGCTCAGTTTTGGGTGCACGTTAAAGAACCCCAGGTGGTCTAAATTTCCGAAGCCCTCCACTACGGCGTCTCTCATATTCATACGGTAGGCGGAAATGTTGTAGGCCGTGTGCTCAGATTTGGGTGCACGTTAAAGAACCCCAGGTGGTCTAAATTTCCGGAGCCCTCCACTTCGGTGCCTCTCATATTCATACGGTAGGCGGAAATGTTGTAGGCCGTGTGCTCAGTTTTGGGTGCACGTTAAAGAACCCCAGGTGGTCTAAATTTCCGAAGCCCTCCACTACGGCGTCTCTCATATTCATACGGTAGGCGGAAATGTTGTAGGCCGTGTGCTCAGTTTTGGGTGCACGTTAAAGAACCCCAGGTGGTCTAAATTTCCGAAGCCCTCCACTACGGCGTCTCTCATATTCATACGGTAGGCGGAAATGTTGTAGGCCGTGTGCTCAGTTTTGGGTGCACGTTAAAGAACCCCAGGTGGTCTAAATTTCCGGAGCCCTCCACTACGGTGCCTCTCATATTCATACGGTAGGCGGAAATGTTGTAGGCCGTGTGCTCAGTTTTGGGTGCACGTTAAAGAACCCCAGGTGGTCTAAATTTCCGAAGCCCTCCACTACGGCGTCTCTCATATTCATACGGTAAGCGGAAATGTTGTAGGCCGTGTGCTCAGTTTTGGGTGCACGTTAAAGAACCCCAGGTGGTCTAAATTTCCGGAGCCCTCCACTACGGTGCCTCTCATATTCATACGGTAGGCGGAAATGTTGTAGGCTGTGTGCTCAGTTTTGGGTGCACGTTAAAGAACCCCAGGTGGTCTAAATTTCCGAAGCCCTCCACTACGGCGTCTCTCATATTCATACGGTAGGCGGAAATGTTGTAGGCCGTGTGCTCAGTTTTGGGTGCACGTTAAAGAACCCCAGGTGGTCTAAATTTCCGAAGCCCTCCACTACGGCGTCTCTCATATTCATACGGTAGGCGGAAATGTTGTAGGCCGTGTGCTCAGATTTGGGTGCACGTTAAAGAACCCCAGGTGGTCTAAATTTCCGGAGCCCTCCACTACGGTGCCTCTCATATTCATACGGTAGGCGGAAATGTTGTAGGCCGTGTGCTCAGTTTTGGGTGCACGTTAAAGAACCCCAGGTGGTCTAAATTTCCGAAGCCCTCCACTACGGCGTCTCTCATATTCATACGGTAGGCGGAAATGTTGTAGGCCGTGTGCTCAGTTTTGGGTGCACGTTAAAGAACCCCAGGTGGCCTAAATTTCCAAAGCCCTCCACTACGGCGTCTCTCATATTCATACGGTAGGCGGAAATGTTGTAGGCCGTGTGCTCAGTTTTGGGTGCACGTTAAAGAACCCCAGGTGGTCTAAATTTCCGAAGCCCTCCACTACGGCGTCTCTCATATTCATACGGTAGGCGGAAATGTTGTAGGCCGTGTGCTCAGTTTTGGGTGCACGTTAAAGAACCCCAGGTGGTCTAAATTTCCGAAGCCCTCCACTACGGCGTCTCTCATATTCATACGGTAGGCGGAAATGTTGTAGGCCGTGTGCTCAGATTTGGGTGCACGTTAAAGAACCCCAGGTGGTCTAAATTTCCGGAGCGCTCCACTACGGTGCCTCTCATATTCATACGGTAGGCGGAAATGTTGTAGGCCGTGTGCTCAGTTTTGGGTGCACGTTAAAGAACCCCAGGTGGTCTAAATTTCCGAAGCCCTCCACTACGGCGTCTCTCATATTCATACGGTAGGCGGAAATGTTGTAGGCCGTGTGCTCAGTTTTGGGTGCACGTTAAAGAACCCCAGGTGGTCTAAATTTCCGAAGCCCTCCACTACGGCGTCTCTCATATTCATACGGTAGGCGGAAATGTTGTAGGCCGTGTGCTCAGTTTTGGGTGCACGTTAAAGAACCCCAGGTGGTCTAAATTTCCGGAGCCCTCCACTACGGCGTCTCTCATAATCATATGGTGGTTTTTTGACGTTAAACTTCACAAATCAATCACTCATATTCATACGGTGGTTTTGGGACGTTAAACCCCCATATCAATTATACTTGGCATGCATCTAAAATATGTATTTAAAAGTATGCAAGCAACAGCGTCCTCGCTTTATATAAATAATTATTTTGTATAATAGCGAAGCCAACAATGTCCAGATAGCCCAATGAGAGGGGTATTCCTGTTTATGAAACGAAGCACGCGAGCACGTGGCAGATAGCGGCGAAGCCCACCTGTGTGCACGGTGCCACGGCGGCATGTGAAACGAAAGGGGAAGAGCGATATCGTTCTTTCTACTGCTATGACCCCATGTCGCGAAATTAGTTGTGATCTTTGTTTTTGCAAAGGCTACTGAAGTTACCATAACGATACTTACCAAAAACGACCATTGTGTGCTGAAATGTCGCAACAAAAGATGTATGTGCAGAAATAATCGGCACGAAAGATTACATAGGGACAGAAGTGTAAGAATGAACGGCTTCGTGTTTTTTTTTCTCTCTCTGATTTTTACATGTGGGCATGCCGCACCACATGTGTCTGTCGAGGCTATCTGCCAAGTTCCATCTTGCTAGGAAGCGCAGCCACTATTACAAAGAACACAGAACACAAGCGCTTATGTTGTGTGTTCTTTGTAATAGTGGCTGCGCTTCCTAACAAGATGGATCCTTAACAACTGGTCCGATACAATTGTTAATTGTTTATCTGCCAAGCGCTCGCGTGTTCCCTTTCATAAAGATGACGATTGCACATTAGGCGCGTTTACTTATCCACTGAACGGGAAATTCAATATGAGAGAATAAGTGTTTGTTCGATCATTGTACAATTATATTCATAACCATTTTCGTTCATTCAATTTGCAGGTCGTGGAGTTCCTAAGGAAACGAATCAAGGTGTACGCCGCCATTGCAGTTCCACCATTGAACGCACCTAAAGACCCCGCCGGATTTCCAGAGTTACACAACGGAACGTGGGCACCCTGGTTGGATTCAGTGCTATGATGATTCAATGCAACTGGGTTGAGTAATGGTGCTACGTTATAGTGATACCGATACACAATGGGAGCTGTGTGCCTTGCCCGTATGTAGCTTTGAAAACTTCAGGAGAAGTGAGCACAATGAAAAAGCTACAGGCTCCGAAGTGATCCACCACGTTACTGCCGTTAACGTATTATAGGGACCGACAACTGACCCAAAACGTGTGATTCTATCTATAATAGAAATGAAAAGACCATAAATAATAGTGACAGGTCCCAGCATTTTTCTCGCCTCGTGACTAGGATTTATGTAATTAAATGGTACTTAACAGTAACAAAAACCATTATTTTGTGCAACGTAGCAGAACGGCCTTGAGGCCTTGGATTGCGGAATATGGGGTCGGTCACTTTGCAGTACGTATAGTCGCGCAGTCTCGAGTATGTATATTATTATCAATTATTATCAAGTATTATTATCCGCTTAGTCCTTTGCTGTGCGCGAATGAAAGAAATTGCATGGTGAGAATTGGCGCCACCGTCGCGGCTTCCAGTGGACGAAGTCGAGTCCCGGCGCATGCGCGCGGGGTGAATGCACGCGCAGTAAACCACCGCGCTCCAACACGAAGCGCTCTCGCACTCACTCTGTGAAACATGTCAGTATACGATCTCATACTCGCTGCAGATTCCAAATGGTTCGTGGCGTTCTGCCCTTTGTCGTTCCGCGATTAGACGTGGAATAAAATAAAAAATAAATAAATAAATAAACGGATAAAAATTAAACAAATAAATAGACACCATAAATGTTCGTTGATTGTCCCTTTAAAGGAATGGCAACACAAAATTTATGAACCTGCGTTTTAAATGCCAAGCATTTCATATCGAACAGCAGGTAATTTCAGCGTTTATATACGTATCCACCTATCTATATTGCTGCCTATGTCTGTGTGTTCTCGTGACCGCCTCCTTAACTTGTGGTAGACCAAAGTTAGCATTAAAGGGTAAGAGGGTTTAACGAATATATCTGGCCGGTCATGACATGAATAACGCGAAAATTCAGTCGAGTATACGTTGTCAAACCCTTTTATCTAAGCATGTGTGTCACATACGCGTATACCACTAGCGGGTTTGTGCCACAGGTGATTGACACTGTATATCTACCCAAGAAAGGTGGCTACGAACATCGGTGTGAGAGCGCTAAAAAAAACTGGCAACTGCAGCTTTGATCCAACGAATGCAAATTATATAGAAGTGTTGATTCCGGCGGAAATCGTGCCCTAGCGTTCTGCGTGACAATCTAGTCTTCTACCACAGAACCACGCAAGGTCGAGAAACGTCTTTGGCAAAAGACCCTTTGCAGGCGTAATGTTAGAAAACGCCGATTGTGGTTACAGTGTTGCCTACCTGATTTTAAGAACATTCCGTATATGTACTCCTAAGATACAGGCGTCACGTCGGGTCAACGCCAGTTTTATACTTAAGCGCCATCCACTGAAGGTGGTCTACGTAGCACTAACCAGGGCTACCATCCTCGCAAGCACCAGCGATACGTATAATATAAGCTGATGGTGTTGGTAATACCTACGTTGCTGTTGGATCATTACGTAACTGTAAACAACCTGTTATTTAAAACAAATGTGACTCTTCAACATATGTGTGTGCGTACAACATTTGTACATATAATTGGTGTCATTCTGTAATGTTTCGCTGAATAAAAAAAAAACACTCAGTCACCTTCCCTTCGCATACTTCACATAACACCGATTCTCATGGTACGTGGGATCTGCCTTTTTCGCTATTTATTTGTTGCTAAAGGCAGTTAATAACGACAGTGAAACGCATTTGACCCAGTGCGATACGAATATTTAATTATATATGGTCGTATGCTTTGAGTAGATGTAGTTTCGTTTTCAAAGCACACTCGAGAGGCCAGTGACGTAGTCGGCCAGTTCGTTAGTCAGGTGACCTCGAATACCAGTTTCGTAATTTTCCATCTTCTGCCATGTCGTCAGCGCTGTGGTTTCATTAGCTATGCTGAGCGCTAAGAATGCTTGTTTCGATTGTTGTGAAAATACGTCGCTTATTAAGCGGGTGTGTATTGATTGGCGAAGCCTTAGAGACACCGAAGTATTAGAGGTGCCGAAACATCTGTGCTCCGAACATTTGTAATGTGGTGGGCTGAGAATGGACGTCGGATGCATGCAGTGAAATCTTAACACTGCTCCTGTAGCAAACTCTCAAACAACATACTTTTCGGCAAGTTGGTTTGTTATGTTTAATGATGCCACAGAGCCTGAGATGAAGCCAGAGAGACTGGACAGCAAGAGAAGGTAAGCGGGTGAAGGGGGGACAGACAGTTAGGTGGGAAGATAAGATTAGGAATTTTGCGGGTATAAAGCGGAAGTAGCATGCATGCAAATGACCTAGTTTACAGTCGGAACATGGGAGATGACTTTCTCCTGCAATAGGCGTAGTCAGGTTGATCATAATGATGATACAAAAAAAAACCCATCGACATAACAGCCCAAGAAGGTGGCGTGCAAATGTTCTAGGTAAAATAGTCTATAGGGTAGTTACATCTTCTTAATTTCAGTAATAGCACACACCACTGAAGTAAATGAGTAACCATCACGATACTTATAACGCACAGCGCATTAACTGTGTCCTCTTCACTAACACTAACAGGCGGACGCTTTCAAAGAGGACCTATCATGATTCGTTCAGAGGATAAAAGAGAACTGTCACGTTCGACACCATGTCTATTATGATTTGATTGTCACTAGTGAACACACTCGTACATAAATAAATAAATAAATAAATAAATAAATATATATATATATATATATATATATATATATGTGTGTGTGTGTGTGTGTGTGTGTGTGTGTGTGTGTGTGTGTGTGTGTGTGTGTGTGTGTGTGTGTGTGTGTGTGTGCGTGCACAGAGTCATGGTCGTCGCCCCAAAGCTCAGCTAATAGAGAATCACACGCAAGGTCGTGCGTTCGAAGCCCATCTGTGGCAAGTTGTTCTCGTTTACCCTATTTGAATTCGCCCCGCCGCGGTGGTTATAGTGGCTAAGGTTGATTCGTCTGCTGACCCGCAGGTCACGGGATCGAATCCCGGCTGCGGCGACTACATTTACGATGGAGGCGGAAATGCTGTAGGCCCGTGTGTTCAGATTTGTGTGCACGTTAAAGAATCCCAGGTGGTTGAAATTTCCGGAGCCATCCACTATACTGCGTCTCTCATAATCATATGGTAGTTTTGGGTCGTTAAACCCCACATATAAATCAACCCTACTTGAATTTAGAAAGCGTCAAAGCTAACGCATTCAAGCTAAAAACTTCAGATCACGCCTACCCTTGCTTTCCTTGCTGCTTCATCTCTTACCTGAAAAAAGAAACGCGCGGAACGTAGGAAATAGCAGAACAGAACTACATATTCGCTTGGTCACTGACTACAGCGCACAATCTCCATGGGGCGACGCCAAACGTTTTATCTATGAATGATACCACAGACATGCGCACCGCGGGGAGGGGGGGTGCCCTTCCCTGTCACCTGAAAAAGACCGGGATGGGGAGGGGGGTGCGATGTCTGCCCCGCACATTGACCTATCAGAGAGGGGGTTGCTGCGACAAACGTTCACACCCTCCCCTCCTGAAGCGGAACCCTGCACACCCCCCATGAATAATACACAATCACGTTTTGACCTGATGCAGTACGCAAACTAAAGCTGTACGCCGTGGTTTATTCCCAGGCTTCTGTCGAAGAAACGTGCAGAAGAAACGACGCCCAGCGACGTGGCATGAAACTGCAGTAACAAGTTCATTACCTTTAGAAGGAGCATGACAAAGCGTGCACCGCAAGAATGGCTTTCATCACGCTGAAAGGCCATGCGGGAAAACAAGGGCAGAGCGGAATATTCGTGGTTGCACGGAAGCGATGACAACCGCGCGTTACGAGGAGGCTGCACGACATCCAGGCTAAATGGAGCACACGTGCGTCCGCCTCTCGGTCCTTTTGAAGCTACCGCTGCAGCCGTCGCGATTTCTCGTCTCTTCCGAAGTAAACAAAGCGGTACAATTATGAACGTTTTTGTTCCTGTATTTGCCGGTACAGCTCCAACTACAGCTGACGCTGTTTTGAACATACCATGAAAACATTCTATACGGCACAAATCTGCTTTCTCTCTATCTGTGATACCGCAGACATGGAACGACGGGAAATGCTGTATCGGTGTAGTCAACGACCAACCCTCACACCCGTTTCTTTTTAACAAATACAGTCGAGCAGAGTGACAAACACTGCACAAAAACTAGCCGACGTGACGCCGCATCTCTTCAAGCCTGTACTTATAAAGTGAACGGCTGTCTGAGGCCAATATATATGCGCCGAGTCACGCTGCTTTAGGAAAAGAAAATGAAGTTTCTTTTCGAACTTATTCTTATTATCTTATCATATTCCGTCTTAATAGCTGCTAGTCTTATGTTTAAAAAGTCACATATGTCTTCCAGTTACTGATAACAATTTGAACGATGAAGTGAACTAACTGGTGCGTTCACACCCCAAGCTGATGTATATAACCAACTGTCGTAATAGAGGTATTCTTTCAAAATGTGCACGTGAAAACCAGAGGCCACCACGAGAAGTACAAACATCAACGCGCATTTTTATTCAAAAGTTCTTTCCTAGTATTAAGGAATCAAAACCCACCTCAGAAAATTGCACGTGCGATAGAAATCAAGGTAACGCAAGCACTGTCGTAAGCATTTTGGATTTCATGCGCTGACCACAGAGCTGTCGCTGGACTTCTTTCCTGCTTTCCTGTTGGTGCAGTGCCAGTTTGCAACCGCGCGAAATCTGCCATTACGTACATTGCAGATAATAATAATAATAATAATAATAATAATAATAATAATAATAATAATAATAATAATAATAATAATAATAATAATAATAATAATAATAATAATAATATGATGATGATGATGATAGCTGGGGTTTAACGTCCCAAAACCACTACATGATTATGAGAGACGCCGTAGTGGAGGGCTCCGGAAATTTAGACCACCTGGGGTTCTTTAACGTGCACCCAAATCTGAGCACACGGGCCTACAACATTTCCGCCTCCATCGGAAATGCAGCCGCCGCAGCCGGGATTCAAACCCGCGCCCTGCGGGTCAGCAGCCGAGTACCTTAGCCACTAGACCACCGCGGCGGGGCAATAATAATAATAATAATAATAATAATAATAATAATAATAATAATAATAATAATAATAATAATAATAATAATAATAATAATAATAATAATAATAATAATAATAATAATAATAATAATAATAATAATAATAATAATAATAATAAAATTACATAATTAAGCTTTTACGTCCCAAAACCACCATCCTCGTGAATAGTTTAACACAAAATAACCAACTATACTCACGTAGCAATCCGGACGCTAGCGGCCGCTGGGTCAGCGTGCCACTGTTGCAGTGCACGAGTTCATGGCCGAAAAAAAAATGCTAATTTCCGTGATACTCCTTTTCCCCTTTTGTTCAGCGTGATTATAGACAATGGCGTACCAATTAAATGATAAAAAAGGAATTTTAGTGTCTGGAAGTGTAATCACGAAAATGCGGGAAACTTGAGCTGAGTCGCGCAAATTAAGTTTCGCACGTTGAAGCACGGGCCCGTCACCACTGGCTGGGCAACCTATTTAACTATTTGGTTTTGTATTGAGTTGGGTGGCCTTTTCTCTTTCTCTTAAGTGTTTTTATATTGCTCTCTCTCTCTCTTTGCTCTCTTCTAGCTATTTTGGTCTTTTTTTGCCTGTTTATTTATATTGACTTGGTTCTTTTTCTACTCAAAAAAGCTCGTTTGGGGGCCTGCTAGAACATGCTGCAGATAAAGGCTGCGCTGCAAAGTCGAAGACGAAAAACTGGACTGACACCAGGAAAGCGTTTTCCCGGTCTCTTTCCTATCTTTGTGTCACTTTCTATCTGTTGCGTGCCTTCTCTTACTCCCTACCTTCTCTTCTGTCTCTCTATTTATTTCTTTCTCATTGCTTGATTTTATTTTTTTATATGCTTTCCATTCTCTCTGACTCCAATTTTTTATATGTTATGCTTCACATGTTGCTCTACGGATACTACATGTAAGGCAACACGCAAACCTACGCAGCTGTTAAACTTGTTGATCGCTCTGCTGGCGCTAATGATTAAATATGTCTGAGCACTTTGTGACGGGTGTACCTTTAAAACACCTACACGTTGTTAAATTCGCATCTTTTGACGCCTATCACTATTCCACGCTTCTTCCACGCAATATACGATGCCTCAAGGAGACTTCTTCCTATAGTTAGCATTCATATTGCGTTTTTTTATTTTTTCCAAAACAGTTTCAAGAGGGTATCACGGCTCCGTGGTAGAACATCTGCTTTCCACGCAGCCGACCTGTGTGCGATCCTCATTTGGACCTTAAAGTTTTTATTCTTTATTTCATTTGCAGCTGTTTTAATTTTTCGGGCGTGGACAAGATGACAATTTTTCCCTCACAACGAACGGCGCTGACGTTTCTGCGAAGCGAGCACTTAAGCGCTGTTGCGTTAAATTGGCCCGCGACATTTTACGGCGAGCTAAGAAAGTTTGGCGGTTAAAAAACAAAAAGTCTTGTAGTTCGAGACACTCCGACACTGTGGCTCACAAAAACTTCCAATGTGGAGGCTATTCTAATACTCACGAGCAAGCGTACTTTATTCATTTAGTATTCCACGCAGACTTCGTGTTTCTGTAAACTGGTTTCGGAGAGTTGGTTCGTAGTTATCCAATAGCGAATAGTATAGAAAGCTGCGCACAAACCTTTCGTGTCCTGACTAAAAAAAAGAAAAATAGTTCACTAACGCGATGTGGTTGTGTGGTCGTGCGTTTCTGCGTGCCTGGTCTCATTCACGCTTGTGTTTCATGTAATTTCGGGGATGACTTTGGTTAGCTGTGTTTTAGACGACTTGGATCACAAATGAGTTGCCACTCTCCAACTACAAAAACAAAAACACAAGAGAGAAAAGAAAGCCAAAGCAAATAGCGTAAATTAACACTAATCTGCGAAACCCAATTAGATGTTACAAAACATATAGGAGATACTTCTTTCTCCGGCGTATTCAATGCACCAATTGTCTGCGGTGTAAGAGGATAACAATAATCAATGCAACAGATCGATGCCCGACAAGCGATAGGATAAACGAATATAAGAAAAAATAAATTCAAATAGCGTATGTATGCGATCATAAAGCAAGCGCGGTATTTATCAAAGTACAAAAAGTGGACAACAAGCTTTACCTAAAAATAATACAGCAGCCTTGAAAAATAGGTCATTTACCAGCTATTCACTTTCTTAAATAATGCATCTCATTATCGAGAAAATTATGTAGCATTTCAGTGTTCATCCCCGCTGCTAAAGTATATAGCCATTTTTGCTTTACTATACAATATTAAGAAATTATTCCTTCCTGATGTGTGATACCTTTCATGCAAACGCTGCTTAATCTTTGGAAGTATAGTATTGCTCGATTCCCAGGTAGTCTGGATGGTAGGTTAGTGGCACAAGGAACTTGTAGTCCTATACTGCCGCCACAAAAAGGTGCGTTGCAACATGTCGACGGGAAGGAGACGTCTACGTGGGCTCCTTCGCAGCGGTGCCGCGAAGGATGGAAGGAGTGGCAGCACTCGGTTCTCGGCGTATCGTCGTCAGTTGCGCAGGTGTGCATACTGCTGGGGCAATGACTGCGCTCCGAAAGTTGAACGGTTCGGTGCCGTGGTTGCACCACATGTCAACATTGATCGCACTGGATGACAACACTTTGTATCGACACTGTGTCCAGCGAATGGACCCCCAAAGGACGTTGACTGAAAACTGCGTGGCGTAAGCACTGACGCTGAGCACATTACCAACAATCACCAAACGTGAGTCCCCACTGTTAATTCAGCAACAACGAGTAGTAAAAAGCTCGCTCATTCATATTTAATGGTGACGTCGGAATCAGCTGCACGCCAAATTATCGGAGATACGAAGAAAGCAATATAAAAGTGTCTTTTACATCAATTCGCTCTCATTGTAGGCGCAAACTGCAAAAGCTGAAATTTTAGTCGTTCTCGACTTTCGTCATAATGCGACTGCGACTTAGAACCCATGTCATAAGCAAAAAGTGCTCTATAAGTCAATCTCTTCTTACGTTTCACCACGATATATACTAACATCACCACGCGTGATGATCATTTTGTTACGTGAAAAATCACAGGCCCCAGGTGGTCAAAATTTCTGGAGCCCTCCACTACGGCGTCTCTGATAATTATATGGTGGTTTTGGGACGTTAAACTCCCCATAGTAATCAAGTATTTGTGTTGCCGTCAAACAGATAGTAAAGATGTGCAAGGTTCTAAAGACTGTTCATTTGTCAATGGTTTCAACCGGAGACCAATCTTGACGATGAAGATTGGTCTCCGATCCAGACATTGTCGAATAAACTTTTTGAGAATTGCTAACTAAACCATATATATATATATATATATATATATATATATATATATATATATATATATATATATATATATATATATATATATATATATAAATTTATAGTCGTGATCCACTATACTATTGCGCGAGTGAGCTAGGTTTATTGAAGAGCAGGTGCAATGGTGGTATGGTGGTAGCAGTTACGCTTCGACTGCGTCGGCCACCTGTGTGCCTTTCGAGGTTCGTGGATGCTATGATCGTATCTATAGCGACGGCGGTTTCGTTCACAGCGGACGCGGCACTCGGTGGCATCCGTCTGACGTTGTGCAATACGCGCGCAGTGTCGCGAAACTCAAACATGGTGAAAGCTGTTCAAGATGAAGAACTTCAGACCAGGTTCACATGCTGACATAAAACTCGCTTGCTACATTCTTGGGGATGAACGATTAGTTAAACCTCACACATCATCATCATCACCACGAGATTGTAGTGACTAGAAGAATAAAAATGGGGCGAAGCACATTCGGCAAGCAGTCTCAAACCATGATTGGTAGATTGCCACTATCCCTCAAGAGGAAGGTATATGGCAGCTGCACCTTGCCAGTACTTACCTACGCAGCAGAAACCTCGATACTTACAAAGGGGGTTCAGCTTGAATTGAGGACGACTCAGCGAGCGATGGAAAGAAAAAAGCTAGGTGTAACCTTAGTAAACAAGAAGAGAGCAAGCAGAGTAAATCAGCGAAAAGACCGGGGTCAAGGATATCATAGTTTAAACCAAGAAGAAGAAATGGACATGGGCCTGGCATGTAGCGCTTAGGCAGGATAACTGCTGGTCATAAAGGATGACTGACTGGATCTCCAGAGAAGGCAAGCGGGTTAGGGGGAGACAGAAAGTTAGGTGGATTGATGAGATTAGGATGTTCGTGGGTGCAAAATGGCAGCAGCAAGCACACTGCAGGATCGAGTTGACCAGCGGATCGTGGGAGAGGCCTTTGTCCTGCAGTGGACGTGGTCAGGCTGTTGAAGATGATGACGATGACGACACAGATGATGATTATGATGATGATGCTACAAGGCTGTGCTTCCGGCTGTGTCGTTGTCTTGTACCAATATTCGCAAAGTATTGTTGCAAACTTTTTATTTTGCGTGTTATCAATATCGGCGTTCTTCCACGCCATATACTACATATGTTAACATGATTCCCTGCCCGACATGAAGCCTCTGTAGGGTAGTCTCACAGATACATTTCGAACGCCAGCATGACTCTGTGTTCGAATACCGGGCTGCCACGCACAAGGACCGGGTTCAAATTTCATTAAATCCTGGGCATTTTTTTCTATTTATATTTTTCATGTCTATTGGTCACCCCAGCGACGAAAACGGCGACAACAACGCATCTAAACGCAGGAACAGGTGCTGAGATCTGGGTTTTAAAATAAAGAAATAGAAATAAACACCGGGGCCTCATGTTTCCGTTTCACTAGTTTACCATCTTAGAGTGTTAGGGCGGAGATTTCCTTAGGTCATTTTTTTGCATGCCGGTATATATATATATCTTTCTATCACTTGCGGCCCGTACCCATATACCACGGGTGGGTATGTGCCCATGGAGGAATAGCGAGAACAGACTCTGGTAATTTCAAAGCACGAGCGTTAAGAAAAAGCTGACATCGACAGAGTTGACCCAGTGAATACAAAGAATAGAAGTCAGGGTTCCAGCAGGAATCGAACCGAAGCATTCGGCGTGGCAATCAAGTATTCTACCTCAGATACACGCCACTGTATCGGAACTGCTTTTCAAATAGACCCTAATGTTGGTGGAACGTGAGCGTTGGCTTCGATGCTAGCTATTCAGTTTTAACATGATAGCGTTCGTTTCGCAGAAATTCCGGAATTGGCATCAGTGGTTGTAAGTAAAACATGATCATATATATGCGTGACCAAAAATATTGAGAACGATGTAAATCAAGTAAAAAAAAATCATGGGTTAGCAGGGGATCTAACCCAGGCCGTTTGAGTCCGAATGGGGATCGAACCAGGGTCGCTTACGTGTCAAGCGGATGTTCCACCACACAGCAACGGGTCTTCTTTTCAATGCAGTAAAAATAACTTTCCCTACTTGGAAATGCAGCAAAAGCAACTTTCATGCTTTACAAACACACGCATCCTGTACACATTCTTCAGAATACAGCATAAAATATTGCTGTAATAAGGCGTGGTGCAAGCGTATATTCCTGTCAGGCGTCAGAACACGTGATTATCATAATGTCTTCGTGGTTTAAAGCCAGTCACCCAATACAATAAGCACACACGCAACTGTGCGCCTATTCCCACGTGCTGAGCCACGTGGGGGGGGGGGGCATAGCAAGTGCGAAAAGGTTTCATGCACTAAGTGTTTCAAGTATACGCACTAGGGACAGAATGCTGCTATCGCGATCAACTCTTGATGATTGATTGATCATTGAGGTTTAACGTCACAAATCCACGATTATGAGAGACGCCGTAGTGGAGGGCTCCGGTAATTTCAACCACCTGGGGTTCGTTAACGTGCACCCAAATCTGAGCACACGGGCCTACAACATTTCCGCCTCCATCGGAAATGCAGCCGCCGCAGCCGCGATTCGATCCCGCGACCCGTGGATCAGCAGCCGAGTACCTTGCCCACTATACCAACGCGGCGGGGCCGCGTTCAACTCTTAAAGGCGAAGTTTTAAGATCCCGTGATTTTTATAATCATTACACATGTACTTCTATGATACAGCCGTCGCCTTGAATTAATGCCAATTCTAGTTAAGCCCGTTCCATTGAAGTTGATCTGTGTAGTAGCCATTCTCGCGAGTACAAGCGCTATAATGTTTTACCAATTCTGGTGTTGCTAATACCGATGTTGCTGTTGGCATCGTACGCAGTTGTAAACAACCAGTTATATAAAATATATGTGACAGACATATACCAACATACGTCGGTGTGTACATTTGTACATATCTTTAGCGTCATTCCGTAACATTTCGGTCAATAAATAAATAAAAACACATTCACCTCCCTTCGCGTGCTTCCCATAACATTGATTTAGAAGGTACGTGAGATCTGCCGAATGTTTTCTTTATATGACCGCTTCTACACTCCATAAAGCGGGATAGCAAACCAGCTAAAGCCTGATTATCGCGATAAAGTAGCTGACTGGGTTACTTGGTTTTGTGAAAGTCAGAGCAGGAAGCCGCAATTATTGTTGGTGGTTTTAGTAGCTTTATATCCTTGAAAAAGGTGTCCATTACCTTTTTTTCTTTGTTTTGTACTGTTCAGTTAGCTATTTATAAGCGCTTTCTTGTCAACAATATTTCAGTTGGTAGTCAACCTTTGTCCCATCTATTTCCTGTCTGGGCGTTATTTTCGCACTTCTTATCCTCTTAGAGTTTCCTCTGCTCTCTTCCTATTTCACTGTTTCTCGATGCGTGAAACGCCTGCAAGCTATCTTTAGCAACGAATTTGCAACTTGACCTATAACAGGAATCAGTATAGGAACGTACCTTGCTTCAAGTTTCGCAACTGAAAGCTTGATGACGCCCAGCGCGAGATGCAGCGTGCATTTCGCAATTCTCAGAAATCACGCCGCTTACGGTAGACGCCTGCAAGAACCTTCGGTAATGAATTCTTGGCGATGCATTGCGCTCTAATTTGGCTGCTTGCGCATCGCAACCAGTTGTTTCGCCAAGCGCGTGCGCATATGCTTGAGAGCTGTTGCCATTGATTGTAGCTCGGCGATGTCACCTTTAACACGTTGTACAAGCCGCCTAGTGGCGACTTGCAACTTTTGTTTTTGTTCATACCTTCCTTCAATGTGATGGGTATACCATATCTACGACTACCATCTATTTTATGAGGGCGTTCTTTCACCTGACATGGCAGTGCTTTCCCTGGATCGTCGCGTTGCAGTGCCTCGTACAGTCACGCCGGCGCTGAAAGTTACGCCACCTCAATGCCACGAAGACGAACGATTGGTGCTTGACTGGACGTGCAAGTGTCTTGCCGGATCACCGCCTAATTTCGTAAGTGCAAGCTTTGAAACCAGGGTCGGCTTTTCTTCCCGAAATCTGAAGTTAAAACTTAAGCTTACTTGGCTGCGTCTACACCAAAGTTTTTTTGTCTTTAGGGGCGGGGTATTAAGGCGCTTAATCCGATATAACATTTGCCGATTGCTTTATGAAACAGTGAATGTTACAACGCACCCGAACGTGGCATAACATTCTTTTAATTTTAAAAGCATTGATTGATTGATATGTGGGGTTTAACGTCCCAAAACCACCATATAGTTATGAGAGACGCCGTAGTGGAGGGCTCCGGAAATTTCGACCACCTGGGTTCATTAACGTGCACACCCAAATCTGAGAATACGGGCCTACGACATTTCCGTCTCCATCGGAAATGCAGCCGCCGCAGCCGGGATTCGATCCTGCGGGTCAGCAGCCGAGTACCTTAGCCACTAAACCACCGCGGCGGGGCAGTTTTAAAAGCAGGTATAAGTTAATTTTTTTGTGCACGGCCACTCGACAAACTAGCTCCATGTCAGCTATTATTGACTGACGTAAAAGTGAGACAGCCAGCACTGCAGCGTTAATGGGATAACAGCTGCAGCTACAAATATTTAACTTTACCGTTGGCACAGCTACATCTTAAGCTTATCGTTTAGCGGTGGCAAACCTTAATTCTGTGCAGCAGTCGGTGCGCATTTTTAAACTCGTGTGTTTCAGTGCTTTCAACGTAGTTGAGGCCCATAGCTTTGCTTCACTGGATACGTGTGCTTCCGAATCGGGCAACAATACACAATGATAATACATTCTTCAGTGGTTCCCGCCGAAGCCTCGATATGCCTCTGGGGCAAGCCCTAAAGGCCGGGGGACACAGAATTTTGACCACGTGGAATAATTTAGTTTGCACTTAAATCTATGAGCGTGGGTGTTCTTACGTTTCGCTCATAACAAGGGAACTTTCCCAGACAGTTTACGAAGGGCTCGCAGTCCTCTGCTTCGGTGTTCTAAGCAGGCTTAGCGTTTCTTGCTCTTCAGACATCTGGCACCTCTCGCACGTATTCTATGTGTGTAGCTGAATCGCTTATCATGACTAATACAATGATTGGTTGATATGTGGAGTTTAACGTGCAAAAACCACCATATGATTATGAGAGAGTCTGTAGTGAGGAGCTCCGGAAATTTCGACCACCTGTGGGTTCTTTACCGTGCACCAAAATCCGAGCACATAGGCCTATAGCATTTTCGCCTCCATCGAAAATGCAGCCGCCACAGCCTGGAATCAATCCTGCGGGTCAGCAGCCGAGTACCTTAGCCACTAGACCACCGTGGCGGGGCCATGAGTAATGCAATACAAGCATCTCGCAAATCAAAGACACAAATAGCGCGTATGTTTACAACAAACGATGAAGATAGGCACGCATTACTGTAAGATAACACGCGAAATTAAACGTTTACGAACAATATTTTGCAAATATTACGACAAGATACTTCCGAGTCCCGAGGGAGGCTCGCATAACGAGACAACAGGAAGCTGTGCGCTGTATATCCCAATAATAATGTCCCGGGTGTTATGAGCCGAAACCACAATATTGTGAGGTGTGCTATAACAAAGGGCTCCGAAAATTCCCACGGTCGGGTTATTTTTTCGAGTGTGATGACCCTGCACAGCACACAGGCCTCTCGCATTTCATTTCCGTCTTAATGTGACCGACGTAAGAGGAATCGTACATCCGACATATGAGTCAGCAGTTGAGTCCCGTATACACATCGCCACTGCGGGATTCCCCTTGTGGAGCACTAGAATATTCGTGAATTGGCTAGTTCATTGGGGACTACTCGCGATAGCGCACAGGACTTGCGTTAGCCGAGAGGTGAATACATCGGGATGATACTGGGTTGATACAGGACGGGTAGACGACAGGCTCAAAAAAAAAACGGTGATGGACTGATGTAGATACAGGGTATACCTCGACGTTCTACGTGTGCTTGCTTTGAAGCAGACTTGACGAGTCCGTAGGGTGAGGAAACAAGCAGTCGGGACACTCTAGTCAGAGCCGGAGCGAATGGCTGTTTTATACAACACAGCCATGCGTGCCAACGTAATACGTGCTCGTGACCGTTAAGTGCCATCGCTGTAGGCAAAATAAACTTGGACGTTAGAAAAGTTTCGCACATTCTTCCTAAATTTCTTCGCTTATACATTTACCACCTATTGACACTACGAACTTCAACGTTAGAAAATATCGCACATTTTTCACAAAATTCTTCGCTTCTACATTTACCTTCCATTGGCTCTATTAACTTAGACGTAAGAAAAATTTGCGCGTGCTTAACACATTTTTTTATTGTTAACATTAATTTCCCATTGCCTCTACCTAATTCGACGTTAGAAATATTCGCGCATGCTTCACAAATTTCTCCGCTTCAACATTTACCGCGCATTGCCTATCGTAACTTCAACGTTAGACAATTTCGCCCATGTTTCACAATTTTTTTTGCTTCTACAGTTACCTCCCATTGACTCTATCATATTCACCAAAAAGCCAGTATAATCTCCCATCGTTACGAATTCCGTTTAAAAATTGGGAGACCCTTAAGCTTCGCCTTTACGAGCCGAACATAATAACAATATTCTGTTCCTAGTGCCTACTTCAAACACAGTGTATGAAATCTTTCCAAACTCGTTATGCACCCACTATGTGGGCTTAACGATACAGTAGCGCGTGTTCCTTTTTTGAGTGGGTGAATGGCTTTAAATTAAAAAAAAAACATTGTCCAGTTCCAATACTCTGATGCCCCATGGCAATGGACACTTGTACCACGCATTCATACGGCAATACTTCATGGTGTACTGCGAAGCACGTATACATGACGCCGGTGTTTGTAAAGCATGAAAGCTACTTTCGCTGCATTGCCAGGCCCAGGAACTTGTTTTCGCTGTATTCACGAGCATAGGCGTGGCTCTGTGCTTGAACACCCTTTTGCCACACATACGATCCTGGTTCCATCCCCACTACGACCCAGAATTTTTAAATGCGAAGCATTTCTCGGCGAACTGGCGAATGCGAGCTCTCCCATTTCCACTCTCGGCGCTCTTTCAAAGTTGTACACTGTTCGGGAGCTCATATCTGTGGCTTACACCTGTGGAAGCTAAAAAAAAAAAAAAACTGATGCGCGCCTGCGCGGCGCCCCGACAGTGACGGGATGACGACGCCACTCACAGCGCAGTCAATTGCGCGCGTGCTTGGGTAGACGCTGATAACAACATAACTGAGAGCACAGCCAACACAGATCGCTCGTGACGACGCTTAGTGGTTTTTTGTTTCTCCTAGCCATATACAGCTTTCGCTGTAAAAAAAGAAGCCGTGATATTAGAAGGGGTCAGCTGCCAGCGTTCTTTTGCCTTTCTATGCCAGCCTGCAACCAACAACTTTGCCTCCCCCCCCCCTTTTTTTTTCCCTATTATTCATACACCGTCTGAGCTGACGAAACCAAACTGCGCTCCCACTCCAAAGCCACAACTGTAAACGCCGATTTCCTGCCCTTTTCAGGACGACACTTGCCTCGTTCATGCATCTGCTGTCACGCCGCCTATGTTAGCATGCACGTGTTCGGCACGGCTACACATATGCTTCCATGCGGGATACACAATTAAATCATGACTGCGGCGGCTGCATCTACGGTGGAGGCAAAAATGCTATGGGCCCGGGTGCTCAGAGTGGGGTGCACGGTAAAGAACCCCAGGTGGTCGAAATTTTCGGAGCCTTCCACTACGGCGTCTCTCATAATCATATTGTTGTTTCGGGATGTTGAACCCCACGTATCAATTAATCAATCACAATTAAATCGTTGCAATGTTGCCGTTTGGTGTAGAAACGTTACGGTTAAGCCGACAGGGAACCTGACCAGCAGGCATCACTCGGAAAGCAGGTACGTGCAAACGCATGGCCCCTCGCGCAAACTTGTTTACATATAGTATGGTGTTGTTTCGTCGCCGGTCAGACGCAGTCGAACACTGTTACTGACTATGTACAATACTGAAGCACGATATAAGCATTTTTAGTATTACAGCAATGAGCGAGTGCGCGTGATATTTACGTCATGTCGATCAAAACACAGCCGCTGAAAGTAATGTCGCCTCTAATGTAGGCGTTCAAGTCACAATTACGCCGATAAGACCCAAACTGTAGACGCTGAAAACTAAAGTATCAGCAGGACACAGCTCTAAAATTTCAAGTTTGAATCCCTAAGTACTGTACAGTCATGGATGTTTCAAATACGGACGATTTAGGGCTGGTTGTAAGAGAAGCTCTTATAACTACCATATTTCAGCGTCACGCAAGAGGCGCAGCGCACGCTAGTGAAAAACATAAATGCGACCCTCGTTTCCTACAAGTCATGCTTTTTCAATTATGGGCTTAATTTGTCGGAGATCAACCGTTTCTTAAAGGTAGTATGATCTTTTATCGAGGTCACTAGTCATTTTGCGCTGCCACATTTAATCGCCACCTGGATATGAACGCATGGCAGTCATTGTGCCTGTAACTTGAAATGATGCGCTGCTAAGCACGGGGACGCAAACCCAGTTCCCGGCATGTACTAAGTAAACAGCTGGGAGGGAGCACTGAGTAATATAAAATAAATAAATAAATAAATAAATAAATAAATCAAAACATTACGGTTCGGCACACGAACTTCGCTGTCACTTATTTCTCCGATCACTCAAGAACTCCTCAATTTCAAGGCGATAACCTCAGATGCCTCATAAAACGCTAAAACTGACCGGTGTCGACGTCTCACGTCGGTGGAGTCAACACGAATCATGCAAAAGGTAGTCGCAGTGGGAATCGTTAAAATATGTCACGTAATCCTTCTGTATTCTGTATGCACGCGAAAGCCAAGTTATATACGCGTGAGAAACGTACGTCGCCTCCGATCTTGGTGGCATCGCAATACCAAGTTAGTCACCATGGTCACACCGACGGCTTTCTGTGGGGAGGCGGGAGGGAGGTTCAGTGAATGCGTCGAATTAGAAGACAAACAAGATACTTTCGAGTCACGTTTGGTAAGATACCCTGCGAGCTTTTTGCTTTTGCGAGCACTCCGAACGTCATCGTGATTTTGATTTGCACTCTCAGTGCAAATCAAAATCCACGTAATTTTTTCGCGAGGGCATCATTAGCGGCGGGAGACTGCGCTGTCGGGTTATCACTGGCGGAAGCTGCTGGCGCTTCATTAGTCTGACAGAGCATCACTTTACAAAAATAAGCTATTATCGTCGGTTACAAACGTCGTATCACCGTTTGCAAATGTCGTTGTTCGCGTCTAGCCAAGATAATGAATTTAAATTGTTTAAAATAGTAAGCCATGTAGGGTCTGGCTGCACGAGAACCGGGCGTTCCTTGGTGTGCTAATCGGGCACGCAGATGCGTTCGCAACAGATATCGCGATGGAATATTGAAGCAAACAAATATGATTGTGATACAGCGAAGAGTTACCTCAAAACTAACCCCTACGTTCTCTTTTTTCTTCAAGCAAAATGGCAGCCTCAATACCTTGCCTGTGTCTACTCTACTCGCTCTTCTTCCCAGCGGTGCAGTGTTTTACGAGGCAGCCTCACATCGTCTTCATCTTAGCCGACGACATGGTAGGTTCGATTTTAACACGTGTATGTTACCGGATGAAGCTGTTTCGTGTCTCTTTCTCTCTCTCTCTCACACACACACGCGCACACACGCACACACGCACACACACGCACGCACGCACACACACACACACACGCACGCACGCACGCACGCACGCACGCACACACACACACACACACACACACACACACACACACACACACACACACACACACACATATATATATATATATATATATATATATATATATATATAATCTTATAATGAGATCAAACAGACAGTAATGCAAAGGGAAGTTATTAGAACCAATGGAATGTAAATAAGAAGAAAGGAAAGGGGGTGAAAAAACCAGCCGTGAGCAGGCATCACTGTTTGTTAGGTCTCATTATTATTGTGTCAAAACACTGAAAAACGAGCCGTTAGGTATACACTTCTTTCCCATATATATATATATATATATATATATATATATATATATATATATATATATATATATACGATAAAATAAACCCATGGTTTACGAAATCTCTCAGGCGACTCCGAAATAAAAAGAAACGTTTATACCGCGCAGCTAAACGCCATGGCACGCCCTCCGCGTGGCAGACATACAAGAATTTTATGAAAAGCTACTGCGCGGCAGTACAATCTGCTAAACTTAAATATTATTCTGTCGATCTACCTTCCCTCTTGAAATCAAATTCCAAGAAGTTCTAGTCACTTGTTTCTCCTCAACAACATGGCCATCAAATATCTTTGCTAGATGACCACCATGTCCCTCTTTCAGATAGTCATTGCTCATCAGCATTTAACGCATTTTTTTCATCCGTTTTCACCCTGGAAGACCATTCCGACGTACCATACGTTCCCGAACTTGACATTGCATACATGGAACCTATAGAAATAACTGCCGAGGGTATTGCTCTACTAGTTAATAACCTCAAGCTTTCCAGTGCAGCCGGCATCGACGACATTAATTCTAAAATTCTCAAAAACACCGCCTCCATTTCTGTTAACATTTTGTATCACCTTTTCAGGCAATCTTTAGCGACAGGTTAACTCCCTTCTGACTGGAAAATTGGTAAAATAGTGCCTGTGTTTAAAACCGGTAATAAGAATTTACCCGAAAGTTACCGTCTAATTTCTCTTACATGTATATGCTGCAAACTTCTTGAACACATAATCGCTTCCCATGTTTTCCGACACTTAGAATCAAATAATTTCTTCTTTCTGAACCAACACGGATTCAGAAAGGGTTTTTCTTGCGAAACACAGCTGCTAGAACTAACAACCGAGCTGCATTCCAATATGAACAGTACCTTCAGACTGATTGTATCTTCCTCGATTTTTCTAAAACCTTCGATCGCGTAGCCCATGGCCGTCTGATTTCTAAATTATCTGCCCTCCGATTAGACTCTCGTACCCTATCTTGGCTTCGCAACTTTCTTTCACTTCGTCAGCAGTTTACTATAATTAACAATTCCCCTTCCCCTCTTTTCCACGTAACTTCTGGCGTTCCACAAGGGTGCGTCCTCGGCCCCCTACTGTTTTTAATCTATATAAACGATCTGCCAAATAACATATCTTCCTGCATGCGTATTTTCGCAGATGATTGCATAATTTACCGTCCCATATCATCCCCCGACGACCACTTAACTCTACAAAGCGACCTTCACCACAATAATGACTGGTGTAACAAATGGTTAATGTCCCTGAACACGGAAAAATGTAAAATAATCTCCTTTACGCGCAAACAAATGTTTGCACTTTCCACTACACTATCAATAATTCTGCACTATCACAGGCATCATCCTATAAGTATCTTGGTGTCCATTTCACACCCAATCTCTCCTGGTCTCACCACATCACCACCATTAGCGCGAAAGCCTCCAAGTCCTTAGGATATCTACGCCGTAATTTACATAGCTGTCCCGCTCACGTCCGTCAACTAGCCTATCAAACCTTTGTCCGTCCCCAGCTTGAATTTGCCGTTCCTATCTGGTCCCCTTATCACAACTACTTAATTAACATGCTTGAAGCTATTCAGAATAGGGCGGCCCGTTTCATTTCACGGAATCATGACTATCACAGCAGCATAACGCAAATTAAAAACAATCTTTCTCTTCAACCCCTGAGCACTCGTCGCGACATTTCCCTTCTTTGCCTCTTTCACAAATACGTGTACACCAACAGACCCCTCCCACTACACCTCGATGTTCCTTCCATTACTTCACGTAGGTTGCATAATCACTTCAGTTTCAAGCGATTATACGGGGCAACTGATTCATTCAACTCATCTGCTCTTCCTCGCGCCATACGTTTGTGGAATGGTCTTCCAGATAACATCGCATCTGTATCCGACAATGATTCTTTCCGTCAGTTGCTGCTTACTCTCTTCTCACAATAGACTTGCCACTGTTCTGCACGTGTCGGATTTTGTGCCCGATTATGTTTGTTGCACACTGGAAATGTTTTCTGTATATGGGCATAGGTTTTGCATTTTTTGGTGCTTTTTCTATTGTGTGTTCTGCAACTTATAAACAAATTACAGCACGTCGTTGAGGTAAAGCCAGCTGGCTATCTTTGGTTGATGTCGCCTTCATATGCTATAATGACTGTATTCAGTTCCCACTGTCGTGTGTGCACTATGAAATTGCATTTTCTTTTTTCTTGTTATCGCCTGTTAACTTCAACTTATATTGCATTCCGCGTCATACTTTCATTGTGCTGATATGCTTTGTAACGCGTGAATTATTTTGTGTGATCTGTAAAACTTCACCAATTTACCCCCCTTACTCAATGCCCTGTAAAGGGCCTGTAAGGATTTTTCAATAAATAAATAAATAAATAAATAAATAAATAAATAAATATATATATATATATATATATATATGTATGTATGTATATGTGTATGTATATGTATGTATGTGTGTATATATATATGTATATATATGTATATTGTGTTTTGATAACTTCAGTATTGCAACTCATGTCACTCCTAGCGTTAACATGAGATTATTTGTCGACGAATGTCTGCCGTTATATCATGCTAAAATTGTCGGGGATCAAATTCTGCCTAATGAATCCCTGAGCATAATATTCAATTGCCGCCCCAGGTAGGATATTGTAACGCACAATTCGTGTGGTATAACAATAAATATTTATTGGCAGCTAACTTGTGCCCGAGAATGTTAAGGAAAAAGTAGCAGCCTTTGTCGTAGGAGAGCCGAAAAGGAATAAACATCTCCGAGAACTCCTCAAACGGTGCGCCACGTCGTCACCAAAAATGCCCTGCTTCGAGGCGCACGCCGTCACGGCCTCTTGTTTCATCAACGGGCCGCTGGTCTCTTGGAGGGTGCACAAACTTGCGTGCGCAGTTTCAATATCGCGTCAGTCTTATGTCCATATGAAGATCAACTTTGAGAAGTCCCATTGTATAACGTTTTCAGACGAGAAATCTCCTTTTAAATTTAAGAAAATCAAACACGCGCAAAAATTTACATACCTCAGCTTGACAATCAGTTGGTCTCTATTTGAATGAACGCATCGATAGGATCTGCAGAACAGTCGAACGCAAACTTATCTTTTTAAAAAGAAAACTTTCGGCTGCTAGCTCCAGTGTGAAACTTGAAGCTTATAAGATGATCGTACGACCAACCCTTGAATACGCTAGTATACTTCGGGACCCTCACAAGCAATACTTAATCAATCTGAAATGCGTTTAAAAATTGGCCGGAAGATTAATTTAGTTGTCTTATCAACGAACTAAATCCGCAACAGCCCTGCTAACAAGAGTAGGACTCCACACTCAAAGTCAGGCAAAGTTTGCCCATTTAAAACTAATTTATCAGCTGGCAGTCGGTAAATTAAACTAAATTTGGACTCTTCCTTGTACCTGCGCCCATATTGAAGAAATTCTCGTCACACCATTCGTTGTCACGTGTTTTTTTTGCCTTATAACGACGAGCCTATGTGTATAAATATACATTTCTTGTTCGTATAGAATGGCTGGATGGAATAGCCTCAGTTCGCAAGTTTTCAGCGGCATTAATATCTAGGCTTTTAAACGAAATCTAGAACAAGTAGCAAGCGCCGTGTAAACTGTAGTCTATTCGAGACGTATAATGACTCAAGCTTCACCAATATTTTTTTTTACAAACCGTATTTGTGCACACGAGCGTAAATTTATCAATGCAGGGATGGGACGACGTCAGCTTTCACGGGTCCTCGCAAATACCGACGCCGAATTTGGATGCCCTGGCAGCGGGCGGTGTAATCCTCAATAACTACCACGCTCAGCCTGCCTGTACTCCTTCAAGGGCAGCGCTGATGACGGGACTGTATCCTATACGCACAGGTGGGCTTTATCTTGAGAAGACCAGTTCCTCCCTTCGCCCGCCATTGCTCGCCAACAACCCTGACACATATGACCACAAGTTTGGATAGACATGACACAATATGTTGATATACTACTCAGCCGTATTATTTGGCTACATTCAAGTACCTTGACATTTGGCATCCAATTCAACTGGAATAAACTTATGCAGTCAGACCACGCTGCTTTCCTTAACGCCAGTCGCTTGCGTCAAGTGAACAGTTTCATTTTTTTTAAGAGGGCCTCCACAATGGTTTTGTGTGTATATAAGAAAAAAAATGAAATGAAGCTGAATCGAATATTTTCGTTCACGGTTATGATTGGTGTTTGTAGTGGTTTGTTTCTACTTTAATGTATGTAATAATTTTTACGCCCACTCAGCAAAAAATCTGTACGTCCACCCATCCATCTGTCACGTAAAAACTGTTATGGAGAAATTAAAGCAGAAAAAAAGATAACATTCCCATAGTGGGTTTCGGACCTAATGTTCAGAAACTTCTGTACTCTTTTCTCTCTCTCTCTCTGGGCAAAAGGACAACGCTTGCGAAACGTGACTATTTCTGAACCATGTCAACGCAATTTACAGATATTTCAGAACGAGTGCCATAATGTGAACACTTAATATGGCTCTTTTCAAAATACTTCATTATCAAGGAATATAAATCTCTCTATAGCAACTGAAAAAAAGCCAAAATAAAGCCCTCTACACGCCAGGGAATTCTCGACTTCGCGATAATTTCGCCGCAACCACTTGCGTTTAATAGTCGGGAAGTGGTGAAGGATTATCGTTTTGCAGCCACTCTGCTTAAAAAGACGCGTGCAAGTACGCGCGGAAGCGAAAACTCTCTTGCGGTGCCTCCCTTCATTTTCTTCTCTTCTACGCCCTCTTCGTGAAATGTATTTCGCGAACCGATCAAGTGTACCTCAGCAACTTTAGCACTAACTCACCCAAGAAGCCCTCTTGCAACGGTCAAAAGTTTTCCATGGTTTCATACAGCAACACCGCTGTGTATAACTGCCACGTCAATATCTCTGGAGGTGCGCATATGAGGCATTTATTTTGTATACGCTGGCAACGACTCACAAATTCGCTCTTACCTCGTTCAAATTGATGTGAAAAACTCTGTACTCATTTATTCATTATCTGAGCCTGGCATTCTGAATAGCTGCCTCGACTTTCTTGACGTGCCATCCAGGATTGCAAGGCCTCGCACTTGACGTAGGAGATCCGTGGGGGTTGCGGTCGGACGTACGGATTCTGCCCCAATACCTCAAAGACCTCGGGTACGAAACGCACATCGTTGGAAAGGTACGAATATTTTATAATTGCGCCGTCAACAGGGGGTATGTGTTTGTGCGTGTGTACTTTCATAAGTGCCGAGGACGAGTGCACGTACAGTTAACCGGAGGTCATTGCACTTCCAGTTGCGCCGTGATATCCCAGCTGCATTTGTCCACACAGAACGCAGCTCCTAAACAAGTGACATAGCCGCTACTGTGGAAACAGGGCTTCTTGCCGATGTGCTGAAGCTCCAGATGAGGATTTATTAGTACTCGCAGATTGAAATGCTGCGTATTAAGGCTGGGCGATGCGAATACTTTCTTTCTCACCTGCATCATTTTGCTTCATGTCGGCGTCACGTAATCTCCAACATTTACATCGAAGTCCACGTCACGTTTAGCGGGCAAGTTCGTAGATTTAGCATGATTATCTTATGCGATTTTACGTCCTTGTTGTAACATTAAATGTTTTGATGTCAGGTTTTAATCTGTGAGCACTGGACATGTACACACTGTGCATGCGCTGCTCGTTCGCATGCGCATGCGCTGCTCGTGTCACGTGAAAGTGACAATGACGATGGCGACAGTATTTTCATGCATCGTCGAATCTTCAGTTTGATAGCCACTGTAGCTCCGTTCTGCCATCTGTTTACCACTGTAGCTAAATCATTGCACTTCGTTTTTTTTCCAAAGTAGTACGCCCGAAGTGAGAATGTCATCAGCATGAGTGAAGAACATTTATAATGTACTTGTGTAACGGTAGCTTCACTCTCCCGCAATAATTTAGAACAGTTCAAGTGGTGGCTTGACTATTTCAACTGCTTGAAGTCATTGGATACTTTACGAGTTTGTTTTAACAGTGGAGCTAGTTCAAGCCGATGGAGTCATGACTGCTTGCGGTATGAATGCTAGCAGAAATCAGTTATAGCACTTTTTGATCGGTGTAAACTTTCGGGCCTGGAGGAGGAGGAGGGCATAAATGAAATGCAGCCAGATCAACCAGATGCACGTCTGGTTTGCTACCCTGAACTGGGGGAAGGGGTGAGGGGGTTAATGAAGAAAGAGGTGAAAGGCAACGTGTGGGTGCATTTGACTTTGTCCATTGCGCGCTTATAAGCGGCTACATAGTGCGGTCGTCTTTAGAAAACCTAGCAATGCCCACGTCGCTTTGCTGGCCTGAAACGCGTAGAGCCATGAACCGAAAATCTTCTCTTCGGAAAAAGGTCTACTATCTATAGTTTCTGTAACGTTTCACGTAGCAAGTTGCGTTCGCTCGCAAAACAATCACATGGACGCAGTAGATGTTCTATTGTCTCGTCAGTATCGCACGATTCATATCTAGAGCTATCCGCCATTCCTAGGTGAAAGAAGTATGCCTTCGTGAAAGCTACTCCTAACCACAGGGGGCATAGTAAAATTGCATCCCGGCGCGAGAGGTCTCATAGAACTTGAAGCTTTTTCAATGGGTCTAATTCGTGTAGGCGGTGGTTCCCGACATAGGGTTCACTCAGCCAAGTTTCGGACACAGTATTAGCAAACGAGCGAAGGTCCCTTGCAAGGTCGGTTCTCGACAAGAATCTTGGGGTTGTTGGGGCGTCCGCATGGGCGAATCGAGCAGCATCACCAGCAAGGTCGTAACAGGCAATGCTACAATGTCCCGGCCCGATAACCACTGGAACACCACGTCATGTCCTTTCGATAAAACTTAGTGAAGCACTTCTCTTATTTCATTTACTAGTTGTTCATGTACATTTTGTCGTAAATCTAATTACAAGCTCTGAAGGGATGCCTTCGAGTCGCAGAACACAGGCCATTTTTGAGGCCAGGCTTTCGCGATATAACGTATAGCAGCACGCAAGGTGGCAAGATCCGCTGCTATGGATGTTGTCCTATGGGACAGTTTGAACTTTACAGTGACTTGGTACGTCTGGATGACATCACGTGTGGAGCTGTCAGCCGAGACCGATCCATTGGTGTAAATTTGGGTCCTTTGACCATATTTTTTGTTGAGTAGCGACAAAGTCACCTGTTGCAGGACCACTGGCAGTTGATCTAAATAAAACGGTCTTGCTGCGAGTAACGTCAAAAGAGCAACATAGCTTATTATCTTTCGTTCTAAGTGAAATGGTAATAATGGCTGTGGAAAAATACAAGTATTTGGGCGTCACATCAATAATAGCTTTACTTGGTCAGACCACATATCCCTTGTCTGTTCTTCAGCCTTCACCTAACTACAATTTTTGAAAAAGATACTTAAAAAGCACATTAGGCGTATGCAGCATTCGCAGGAGAACGCGCGAGCCCGAATACGCAGACTCAGTAGAACAGCTCCCAGGGTTTCTTACGCAGCCGCCAAAACATCCCTCAGGCGAAAGCCAACTCTTTGTTCTAGGTCTATGTATCTATCCTGCATGTCGAGTGGTTGTATCCAAATGTAAACGCATAGACGAAGGAAACACGAAAATGGTGCTGACCCCGCAACATGAAAAACCACTAACTAGCACAGAGCATTGATCTTGGCGGGCCATATACCAAAACTTTCTCGACCTAAAGTGACCTTGCACTGCCTACGTGATCACGGTACAATGTTACTTCGCCTTAGGTGGGCCGCTTTTGATAAAGTAATGATGTCCTGTGATGACCTCATATGAAGGCGTTTTCACAGAATTATTTTTTGTACCTCAATCCTGTTGACGCGAACGTCAGCGGTCAGTTTTGGCACTCGAGGAAGCATCTAAGACCTTGAAAATGTCTTTTTGAAACATGTCTTTCGCTTTTGAGTCCACTCGGGTGAATGAATAGGAACCCTATGAGTTTTAGAATTGATGTCGCTAGATCAAGGAAGCTCTTTGTAAACCATTTCTGCATGGTATTTGCAACAATGAAGCTCGCATATAGATGTTGACCTGTGCCACGGAAAGTTGGATATAGGTATTAGTATAACCTTTTACAGTTCGTTCTCTAGTTGCTAGTTTATACCTTCGTCATCTTATATAATCTTGTAGCCCGTATACTTCTGGTTACGATAAATATTACACTACCGGCACGTATCCTAGCTATATTTTCTGGGTGAGGACAACAAAAAAGTATTGCTGGGCCCCTCTTTTCCAGGTTCTGTTCCCTACTTTTCCAGAGTGTGAAAATTATGCTAGCTGAGTAAAGCTTAATACTCTTGGGGGCTTAACGAGGCCTTTTTGGCTGATGCTAGGTCTTTGCTTGGCTTATACAGAGTCCAACCACAACCTGTCACAGATCATGCAAGAATTTCCCAACTCCAGGACCGGAACTGACGTGCAAAGCTGCCAGTAGCTGCCTCACTAGAAGCACGTGCCTTTCGTCGCTCGTAATCGGCTCGCGCTACGCCGGCAAAGTCGACGAGGCGGTTGTGCGGACTGTCTCCACCACTGGGCGTGGCTGATGAACAGCGGCGCGTCATAAGTAACGGCGCAGAGTATTTTATTGGGATAGCAATCATATGGAGACTCTCGGCTGGATTTCGCCACCGGCGTCGGCGTCGATGTCATGTACCGTATATCTATCCGTATCTATATATATATATATGAAAACGCAAGCAAAAATTGAGAAAAAAGACTAAGACTCCAGCGCGCGGAATCGAACGTGGGACCTCCACGTCGTAAACGCGATGCGTCATTTACTGAGCTACCGAGAGATACCTCCTGCCATGTGTAAACGGCAAGCTATTTATATCTACCACTTACCACGGTTGGCGAGCATCTCGGGTGGGGGCGGCGGGCTATCGTGTTTTCAGCATTATCAGCAACATGGCGCAATGAGCGCGAGGCAGCTCTCGTCTCTCACGCGTACTTTGGCCCGCGAAGATGAGAGGAGTGGACGATCTCTTGCGCGCCCTTATCTCCCAATGGGGACGATCATACGCCTTGGCTGGCGTTGGGCGAGCATGGAACGATTCTGTTGTAGTTACGGGGCGCACAAAGGTCACTGCAATCCTTGCACAGCCTCAGTTTACGAAATGGGCGCGCTTTTCTGACACAGCGAAGTAACAACTGAGACGCTTATTCGAGTTTATCTTGCACATATTGTACCTGTGAGTACGTTTCGTGCGTCATTTGTGCGTGAGAAACGCGAGGCACGTTTCAATCTGCTTGCCATTCTGCGCGTGACTTTCCAATTTGTTGCTATCGCGTTCATTGCTTCGCCTTTGCGGCAAACCAGTGATTTTTTTTAGGGGCGAAGCTCCTTAAGCCATGGGTCGGGCGTCCCCGATGTTCCGGACGTTCCTCCCACCTCCCGATGTTTCGGTCGGGCGTCTCCGATGTCGGGCGACTCCGTGGTTTGGGCGTCCCCGATCCACCTCTCGTTTAGTCCTTGGAATGTCCACTGGATGGTGTACTTGTATAAGATGAATATATGATGAAAAGATCTGGGATGGCGGTACTTGAACTGTTCACTAGACGGACTGACGGACGGACAGATGGATGCAAGAACTAACGGACGGACGGACGCATGGACTGACATACGCTTTCGACCACTCATCATCACGCACTCCGTGAATGTGCGGTGATTTTTTTGCGGAAACTGGACGACGTCGAGGGATCAGAGGTTCGCTCTTAAAATACATTCATTCTACTCTTTAGACGCTGTGCGCCCTAAATTCTCATTTTTTGGTAAATAGAGGGCATTAGAGCAGAGGGGAAGGGAATATGAGAAACAACCTTTACGCTTCTTTCGAATGCACCGACTGGTGTGAATTATACGTCGCTTTGAAGAATGTTGATATGTGGGCGCTGTGTACGTTCTTTCGTGCTCAATGAAATGATTTTGAGCACTCGCAAGCAAACATGCGGTGATTAGTGCATAGTTCACTTTTTCTGGAGCAGCAAAAAATTAGATGAGATTAAATTCAGTCGTTTCTTTCGTGCAGTGGGCTCTTGGATATTACATGACGAGGCTAACCCCGACTTGCCGAGGTTTCGACAGCTTTTACGGCTATTACAGTGGAGAACAGAACTACTACACCCACAGCGTGACATACGTGAGTATGCTCTCCAACATGACGCGTTGCCAAGCCGGGTAAATAAAAGTAACAATGCCGCACGTTCAGTGCCCTTTAGGATGAACGAAACCGCAGAACGATATGAACTAATTTCAGGAAAACCGTACAGGTCTGGACTTCTGGCTCAACAGGAACCCCATATTGTCTGCCAATGGTTCCTATTCGACAACGCTTTATACTGAGAGAGCTAAGCATCTTATCCGCAACCGGGACAAGTCCAAGGTAAGCGCGCGCAGGTTAAATTACCCATCAGATAAGGTGCTCCCTCGCCACCTTCTGAGGACGTTCTGTGCCTAACGTGATTTTGCGCCCTGTAGCACTAATGTGGGCTAACAAAGGAGACTAGAGATGACAGAATCGGCTACAAAATAGACAGTCCAGTGGGAAAAGATTGACACAAACTGCAGTTCTTGTGCTAGAGTGAAGGCCGTGTTAAGTTTGTTCTGCATGTTGGCCCTCTTGGTAGCGTGCAGACGATTATGGCGAAAGGCAGACGATTTGTGCGAGGAAGCAATTGGGGAATGTTTATAGAGCCAGAAATTAACATTATCATTATTATTATTGCTATTCGACAGCAATCATGATCATGAGGGGGCGAATTATTGTCGCGCGACAAAGTTAGTCACAAAGCGAATAGTTGCAAATGGTCGCTTTCGTAGACTACTTTAGCTAGGTCGTTCCCAGCTCTATTTTTTAGTGAAGCGATGGCAGTAGCCAGCCTTTGAACCGTACGTACGCGCAAGATTTGACATCCTCCTATTTTATAAACCAATGAAAATACAAAGCGTATGCTATCAGACGCAAATTCCGTGTGGTGTCGACGCAAGTATATTTCGCTGCAAACAATAGTGCCCTGCAAACGTTAGTCGCCTGTATCGGGTAACACGCTTCTATGAAAAATGACGAATAATGGCACAGTTGCCGTTTCCACACAACGGAGCAATTTTGATTTATTGCGTAATGGGTACCTTGTAAGTGTGATTGGAGCAGGTATCCAAACAGTGTTAAAAAAAAGGCTCTAGAGAGGCCACATTTTCGCTTTGACTGTGCTGTGCATTCCGCGCAGGCCCGGTCGTTTTTCGACATCTGCGCTAAATGAACCTGCTTTGTTTGTTAGGTTTAATTGCTTGCCGGACGTCGAGAAACTTGTAGTGCATGCCACAACGATACATTTCCATGGTCTTGCACAAAGTATGATATACTAGGTTGTTGTAATTAACCGAGAACTCGTTAGTTATGTGTATACTCAATGCGAGCACGAACTGTCAGCCGCTTGGTTTTCATTTTTCGGAATAAATCGACTCATTTTTGTTGTTCCTTCCGCAGCCCCTCTTTCTGTTTCTAAGCTACCAAGCCCCGCACGGAGCAGGAGACCCTGAGCCATTTCAGGCACCGCAGGAAAACATTGACAAGTTTCCTTACATTGGAGAAAAGAACAGAACAATCTACGCAGGTGAATGCTAAATATTTTTCTTGCTCATAAGTGTCATATTACCTAAAAATGTTTGGTGTAACCAGTAGCGCACAGCATGCACTTCTAGCATTTAGAAAGTGTTCAATGGGTAACCACTCACTTAACGACTCAGCATGAAAACTGCTTGTCCGTCTGTCCCGTAAGGTGAATCACTCTTAATAAATGAATGTAAAAAATTTGGTTGATCCCTCTGATAGAGAAATCGGTACATCACACGAAAGTAAAATCGTGGCTTCATAGAAGTATAGCTCAATAGAAATTCTTGCACATTGGTGGCTACAGCACCCTTACATATTGATGCACCCATGTCGACATATGGCCGCACATCTTCTCCTCCACGACAATCAACTACTCGCAACCGGTATACACTTTCCGGAGACACTGCAATAACCAGAGAATTGTGTAAATCACACTTGAACCGCAGGCGATCGCAAACCGTGCAAGCGAAACCGAACGGGTTTTCACTCAATCGTTTCGCAACTCATCGTCTGCTGCAGCGAGGCAGCGTGACTTGTGGGTCAGCAACCATCATGTAGACATGTGCTTGAAAGCAGCATCCTACTGGCGAGCGGCGTCCAGCTGATAGGTCGCTTCGGTGAATGTACGATCATTTCGGTTTCGCATCGGTGTCTGTGGCAGCAGGTTGGGTTGCGATGCGCTCAACTTCACAAACGCGAGAGACAGTTCTCAGCTTGTGCCCTGAAGGCGCGAAGGGCTCCCGCTCTCCTCCATGTCCATCCCTGCACTGAACTCACTAGCGCGACATCGACCCGTCGACGCCGCTGTACTTCAGTGGCACTTAATGCAACAGTTCTCGCAGTGGTACCATCGCACACGTATAAGTAGACGGCAGAGATACGCCATTGCTTCATACACTACACTGCACAAGGTAGCACAACGCGAAAGACGAACCACGTGACTACGTCGTCACCGACGCGCAAAGCACATCGCACTTACAGGCGGCCCTTGCGGCCTACGAAATCAGCCCCAGAAACCTTCTCGGAGCTCATTAATGTGGGAGCAACGCTACACTTTGTTTAGAGTATAGGGCCAACGTCACCTAGGCAGCGTTGGTAGGCCGCTCTGATTAAGGACCTTAACTCAGATGCCAGCGTCCAATCCAATGCTGGCATCCGAAGTGTCCAAGGGCTGAGACTACCGCAGTGTTATCTGCCCATGTTAGTAAGTGTCATAACGCCCCCCCCCCCTCCCCGACAAACGACGAGCGCGGGTACAGAGGGAAGGAGTGAGATATATAAAACACGTTCCAAGTAAGCTTTCGAAATGCACCGACAGCTCAATTGGCTAAGCGCGCGCTTCCTGTCGCCGCAAATCGAGAGGTCGTGGGTTCGGCTTCCGGGTGTGCGAAATTTGCGAAATTTTCTCTTCCACTTCATTTCAGTGCATGCTGAGCATGACGATCATTGCATGCTGATCACCTCGCCGATGGGTCGCTGGGGTTTCGTCAAGCTGTCAATGGGCAGCTTTTTTTCGACTACCTTTTTTCAACCTAGCCACCCTTTTTAAACGTGAATGTTTGTTTTTTGGTAAAAATAAAATTATTTGATTGATCGATTGATGTAAATCCTAACAACTTCATATCTGTGACCGAAATGCGTCGGTAATGTCTTGATAGACCCCGGAATAAAACACTTTCATGTTAAAATAACGTTGTGAGCCATGCAGAGCACGCTTACACGCACACGTGCATCTACAGGGGGAGGGGGGGACAAGGGGGTGCGAGCACCTCACTAAGAAATGCAAGCGGCAAAGCCCCCTCCTGACAGTGGTCAATGTCGGCTGCACACTGGAAAATTAACCCCTGTGGCATCATCACAGACATCAAACACGTCATTATACAAGGAAATCCGTCCTACGCTTCCGCCGTGATAATCGTTTTCAACGTCTCACGACCACGCACTGTAGGCTTTCTGCGCTGCAAGCCGGCTCTGCAATGCTTTCAGGCCATGTGCTGCAGCATCCTAGAGGAGGATACCACTGAGCAGGAGCACTATTATGTTGACCACACTCGGTCCTTTTATTCTGCTTTGCCTTGCCTCAATGTGAAAACTGCGTGTTCATTTGTAACGTAAGGCAAATCGCTATACAGAAGCAAACGTATAAAACAAAATAATTTTTCGATCATGCCGAATTTCTTCGAATGTGATTGACTCCCCCACTGTCTCAATCGATCACGATGAAAAGTCGTCCCTAGGGCGTATAATTATTCACAAGACCTAGTGACTCGCGATTTGAGGCAAGTGTGCTGAAATCTGCAGCCGGAAGGCAACTTTAGAGAAAAAAAAGCCATGTGCGTCTCACTTTAGCTCGTAATTTACCACGCATATGTTCCTAAACATGAACAGTATGAGTACTCTGCTGTGGCATGCTCTTAGCAGACACGTCTGCCGGTACACTGAAACGGAATGCATTAACCGTTGATACGATGCATTAACCGTCTATGCGATTATTTTATTCTCGTATTTTGTTCCTGTCTGTTGAATGCATGGCTTTTCTTTTGTTATCAAAGCGGTCAGAATTCACTCAACTGAGCCGCCATTCACAAGTGAACCATTCTCGGGCGCTCACTGCACATCCTTCTTAATGTCAGCCCGGTGAAGACAGCTGAGCCGTTCGTAACGACGCTTCACCTAAACCTCGACAGTACGGCTACATTAGCCGCGAATAACGTTGGGCAAGGAATAAAAATATTAACCTGTTTTGCGTTCTCAGGCACGTCACCCTTCCTTTAGTGCGATTGCCACTCGGTGCAATTGAACATGACAACAGAGGACGGGCGCTAAATATGACCAAACTAAATATGACACACTGTGCACACCGACGTTTTTGGACCTGCTTCTAAAGACGTTGATATACACGGCCGTAAAGATGGTGGCCGGAAGCAGTACCTTCCCGGCATACCGTGCGTGTATGCTGCGGGGAGCACCGGGTTGCTTGAAGGTGAATGCCACCTGTACTGATTAGGCGAGCGTTCTGGGCTCAAGTATATATTTTTTTTCTATTTATCAGCTGAGCGTACACATCACGCCGTGTAAACTGCGGTGAGCAGACTCTACACCTTTAACCGCCTGCCTCGCTTGAATGACGCCTTTTCGCCAGCAGTGTTAGCACAACGAGGGAGCTGGAATACTACTTTTTGCCTTGACGCAGATTTTTGGAGTGCACATCTGTTAACGCTTGTTCACGAGAGGTCACAAATGTGCACATTGAAGTATGAAATACTGTACATATCCTTTCTTTTCTTGCGAATAAACGAACTACGTATTTTTGGTTCATAGGTAGGCAGAACCACCTATAAGTTAATTGACTCACTTGCATTCACTCACGCAGGTCTGACCAGGAGTCTGAGTCGGATAGTGTCCACGTAGGTAATGAATTTGTGAGGCTGAGTGCGAGCGAGTCTGATTGAGAAATAAAAATTAGTGAGTCCGAGTTGCTGCATGTCCACTTAAGGAAAACTTTGGCGAGTCTTCCAACAAACCGTAAGCGCAATATATATCTCTACCTCTCTCGCTGCCATCACGTCTCTCTCTCTCTCTCTCTCTGAATGAGTCGAAGAGAGATCTACTTCTTTTCTGCCGACACGTAGTCCTATCCACTCATCTCACCGTCAGCCTTATGTCAGCTCACGTTTATACTCCCGTGTACTCGCACACATTCCAACGCACCAGCGTTAATATCTCACCTCAATATTCATTGATCAGAGGTACGAGCTATGGAGCAGTGAAAGGAAGCGGGATGCTTTCACCTTCTCCCGTGAACTCTTTCATGGGAAGCTTTCGATAAAGAAATACCATGTCAGACGCGCTTTTCATAGATATTTTCTTATTAGACTAACGGCTGATGACCCTGATAGCTTATAGCACTGATAGCTCACACATATAGGTACAAGATCAATTGGCGCCACATGAAAATATTTGCGTCATGAAGCCTTGACACGTGCCCTGATCTAAAAAGCGAAAAATACGCTAACACTCTCTTGAGTCAAGTCACTCATACTCAGATACGCCCGTGAGTCAGAGTCCGAATGAGCCCTAAGCACGAAGTACCCTTATCGAGTGAGTCTGAGTGTTCTTACCTTATATTACAGTCATGCTTAGGAATAACCTCACTATTTGGCTTTACAGGCATGGTGGATGCGCTGGACCAATCTGTAGGCGAAGTGGTCAAGGCCCTGAGTGACGCTCGCATGTTGCAAGACACCATCATCATTTTCAGCAGCGACAACGGCGGTCAACCATGGGGCTTCCACACGACCCGCAGCATCAACTGGCCCCTACGTGGATCCAAGGGCACAGTCTGGGAAGGAGGCACCAGAGTTCCGGCATTTATATGGAGTCCTCTCTTGGTCCGCGCTCGAAGAGTCTCCTATCAGCTTATGCACATCACGGATTGGCTGCCCACTTTATATTCAATCGCCGGTTGGTACTCCTTACGGTTGTTTTATTTCATGTTCCTTCATTTGACGAAAACAAAGAATAGGCCAGTTAGATGTTACAGTGTCAGAGGTGAATGGTTATTGAAGCCATAAGAATACACATTCGGATTCTTTTTAATGTAAAGACGTAACCATGTTCTTCCTGATAGCTTGTATAATGTACGGGTGTGTTCACGTTAGCTTACGCCCCAGAATAAAGCTGTAGCTAAAAGCACAGCATGCTTGAGGTGAGTACATGCTTCTTGCCCTGGTCCAAGCCATACAGCTTCTTAAGCTGGAACTACGGATAGGGGCGCTTTACGTTAACAGTTCCTTTTTTGTTAGCTAAGGACAGTTATTGTAGTGGTACACAAGCACACAATTCACGATATCTACAAGCACCAAGCGATGAAAACTAGCACCGCTGCGGTGGTCTAGTGGCTAAGGTACTCGGCTGCTGACCCGCAGGACGCGGGATCGAATCCCGGCGGCGGCGGCTACATTTTCGATGGAGGTAAAAATGCTATACGCCCGTGTGCTCGGATTTGGGTGCACGTTAAGGAACCCCAGGTGGTTGAAATTTCCGGAGCCCTCCACCACCCTTCTAACGAATGCATGCGAACCAACGATGCGTCAGCTGATAGTAACACTCTTCGTGTTTTTGTTTTCCCTCTTACTTTTCCCTTTTAGCCCATCGCGGTATCGCAACGACCATGCGGCCATGGTGTTTGGCAGCCAAGCGTAGCGTAAAGTGGCATTACCGCTCTTTATCTAGGGGATCCGCCCTCGGTGGAGCAGTGGTCATAGCACTCGGCTGCTAACCAGAAAGATTGGGGTTCAAACCCAGCGGTGGCGTGCGAATTTCGGTCAAGGCGAAATGCTACAAAGGCTCATGTACAGTGCACGTTAAAAAAAAACAGATGACTGTATTTTCCGGAGCTCTCATAATCATATCGTTTTGGGATGTAAAAGCCCAGATATTGTTAATATTAATACTGCAGGATTTAGATGAATTGTGAGAGTGCCCATGTAAAGTGATAGACGTTCCCAATACCGGACGACAGGTGGTCAGATAAAACTCAGGAACCTCCACTATGGCCTACATCATAATCATATCATTATTTTGAAAAAAAAATCACGAAAGAACTTATTTGCCTTACTCATGACTTGTTCGTTACGTTGATTGTTTATGTGCAATATTGTTATTCATGTTGTTTCATTGTCCAGTTAAAAGTGATCATATTTTCTTCATTTTCTAATTTTCTATCTAGCTTGTATTCTCCTATTTTCTTTTACTCTACTCTTCCTTCTTCTGGAAGGAGTAAGCAGGCATTCTGCTCTCCTTAGTTGTCAACCTGCTCTCTCCATGTTGCCTCTGTGTCCTTGTGCATGAATAAGAACAATAGAACTTGGACCATCTCCCCGAAGGGAACCCTGGTGAGATGCTAAGCAGCAGCTTGCGCACTGGTGGCGTCGTGGGTTGAACGGTGCTAGCGAGTATGCTGCGGTGAGTGCTAGAAGATACTTTTGAAGCGTCGGCCGGCATAGATCTTGTAGGTGACACGCACACACATTTCAACGCGTATACGTTAGGCGCGCGTTAGGTTTATTGCGCGTGAACCGACAAGTCTGTTGTGTAGCGAGCGGCGGTTGCGGCAGGTTTTGCGGGAGAACGGACGAGGCGGCAGCTCCGGGTGCCGCAGCGAGCGCGCGGCAGGCTAGAGAAAGAGTGAAGTCACCACTCACTACGAGGAGAACGTGACCTCGACCCGCAGCGGCCGCATGATCGACCTACTAGGCACCGCACCAACACCTGCAGCACGCGGCTTGTTCGTACGGAGGGAGAGTGCTACACGGGCTAGTGAAAGAGCTGCTTCACATCTAATAACAATAGCAATAGTGCCGTGTTCATGTCACAGGTTGAATAATGGTACTTTACTTTCTTGTACTTGTATAGTTTTTAATACTGGTAAGGGTTGGTGAGTGCGTAACCTGATAATCTTAAGCCCAATTTTTTTTTTCACGACTAACGCTGGAATCGCCAACAGTTCACAGAAGACACGGACGAGTGCGAATTCTCCAAAATTCTGGAAAGCTCGCGCTGGTCCGTTTCTTCTGCGTCCTTGCCTAGTTTGTGTGCAACTATTTTTCCTTGCATGACTATCAAGAGCTTCTTAAGTTCTTGAACGGAATTGTCCGTTCCCCATTGATCAATGAGCCCCGCTTTAGGAAATTGAGCTATTTGAGCGCATTGTAAAGAACCTAGGGTGGTCTAAATTACCTCGATCCTCCACTACGGCGTCTTCATAATCATACCGTCATTTTCTGATATAAAACCCCTATAAATATTCATATGTACTGAGCATTGTATAACCTTGCGGCACTTGGTTGCAGGAGGCAGCGTACACGCCCTTGGCAAGCTTGACGGATACAATATGTGGGAGCACCTGTCTTACGGTCTGGGCTCCCCTCGAGTAGAGATGCTTTACAACATCGACTACCGGTTCCTGAACAGCTCTGCCCTGCGACTGTGGCGCTACAAGCTAGTACTGGATGGCACGGGTTTCATGAGCGAGCGGTTCCCGAGGCCCGGTGGGAGTCGCCCCCACCGTGACCTCGACCGACTGCTCCATCAGTCGCTGGCAGCTAAAGTACTGCGTGGTTTTTACAAGAGGGACCACCTGCACTTTCCGAAGCAGTGGCGGGACAGGGCCACGTTGAAGTGTCATGTGCCGCCGTGGGCACGCTTTCGCGACAAGGACGCCATCCACTTGTTCGACATCGTCACGGATCCGTGTGAGCTGAACAATGTGGCCCGCTTGCACCCCGAGGTCAGTAAAGAAAGCATGATAATATAACCTATAGCTTCTCATATGATGCATTCTTATCTCAGACCCACGAGCGTAAGAAAAGTTATCTTGACCATCACAAGCACATGTTCAAGGGCGCAAGCATCTTCCTCAATGTTTTCAAAAGATAGGTGTAGGTACCGCCTGCCCGTTTTTAGAGTGAATTATAACGTACTTGCAGGTCATAGTTTAAAAATAACCTCTTCGTAACCTTTTCAATGTTAGGTTTTTACGACGGAGCTGCGAAGGTGTTCGTGGCAACCGGAAGCTCATCACGAATCGGCACGGGCTGTATTCGTCCACCTTCTGCTTCGCTCCCAGAACACGACCGCCGATTTGTGCAGCATGGGATGTAACAACTTTGATGGGCGAGGAAACGAGTAGTGAGAGCGAGAGAAGGAAACCTATAAAAAAGAGATGAGAGGGAAAGTACTCTTTGTAAGACGGAGAGAGAGAGATGGAAACAAAACGATACAGATAAAATATAGACAGCAAGAAAATGACAGAGTGAGATAGAAAGCGACACAAACAAAAAAGGAGGAAAAGAGAATAGCACTGCCATATGTTTTATAACATAGCAAGGGGAGGGAGAGCGAAGTGAGAGTGAGAAGGTAAAGCACAGCGCTGACTTACAGTATCGACCTATTGCATGTTTGTAAGCAGCGCTAACGACACACTGAAGCACTTGTACCAACGTCGTGGAGCATAGACTCCACCCAGACCAAAAGCTCACCACCACCCTCTATGATCACGTGAGCATTGTCACAACAGCTGCACTGGTGTCTCCGAGCTCAGTGAGTCGGGAAGCAAGCGGCCTTTGCACCCTATCGTTGTCGCCGTTCTCTCGTTGCCTCTACCCCAGAACAACCGGACGAAGCCCAAGGTGCTATTTGCGCAGACCCACAGGAAGCGTCCGAATGATGGTATCTTGAAGAAAATATTTTTTGGTACAACTGAACTTTCGTTGGTTTGATAAGCACTGCTTCGAGTGATAAACTGGCCGTAATTAGACTGCTTTCAAAATCATGTTTACCATAGGTGTGAAAGAAATCTTATTGAACCGTTTTGCTCACTCACTACACGAGCATTTCAGACTGACATCTATCTCGGTTAATGAACTTATTAACGTTTAAAAACGACCAGCACACCACTCTATATTCTGAGTGTGCACTGGTGCATTTGGTGTGATGAGTGTATGTTCTGCACTGGCTGCACTGTGAATCTGCACCTTTCAGCCCTACAGCCCATTCCTTATCTGTGTAAGGAATGGACTGTATAGGCTGAAAACACCTGCATTCCTTACAGGTGTTTGCATCTCTTCAGCTAAATTTTAACAGTACGCTCAGATGTACAGCTGAGAGATGTATACCTTAATTTATGCTTTTCTTTCCTGCAGATCGTTGCAATCATGAAGCAGCGCATCGAGGACTATCAAGCTACGGCACTGCCTGTCTTATTCGAACCTAAGGATCCCGCAAGTTTCCCCGAGCACCACAACGGAACGTGGGCGCCTTGGGCAGGGTCAACTTGTTGATAGTTATTTGTTTCATCACGAATGCAATGTGGCTACGCAGGACTGGACGCGCTACCAGCATTTCTGTGTGACCACCGAACATTCCTAGAGACTGGGTAACCTATGATACGTCACTGAAAACTGCACGTGATGGTGCCATTTTAGAGTGACGTAGGACTTTGTGTACGTAATGGGATTTTATCCACCTTCATTTATGACAGGCTCATATAGAGCCTGCTTTGACGATTTCTTTTAGCGGGCTTCTCCACATGGAGGATGTGCCCACTATTCAGGCTTGTTTTAAAGCTATGATATTTATAGGTGTTTTACAATGCGTGCGCATTTTTAGATACAGTATACGTTCTAAATATGTTTTCATTGATTGGGACAACGACACCTGCAATATATGTCAGTCATGCAATCTGTCAGATCTCCAGAAAGAGTCCCACATTTAGACGCTTGTTTGGTTCGAATTATCACCGTTTCTTTTCCTTTATTTTTGAAAAGAAGACGTACCAATGAAGTAGTGCTGATAAGTCGGCTCTCAGCGAAACTTGTATTTCAAATGCCTTGTCTTCACGGCCTCAGGGAGAGGAGATATAGTGGATAAAAAACTACAATATTTCAAAGGCGAATGGAGTGATAATTCAGTCTTTTGAAACATATGAAGGGTAAAAAAAGAAAATAAAAGGGGAGGGGGCAATCGCCACGCACTGGTGGCGCGAAGACAGAGGAAACTGCTGAGGCGGTCGCCTTCCCTAGCATATCTGCCATCTGCAACTTGCCTCCCGCTTGCAATCACCCGCGCTAAACAACGCTATGCCCTCCCTCTTCCTCACACTCACTTCTCTTGGTGTACTGAACGCCTTGGTGTACCTTGGCACCCTTTGGTGTACAGCACTGCACATGGCTAGGTTGTACCTTCTTCGTCCTACACCCAACGTTTCCTTCGGCGAGCCAACTACCATCGCTTGCGACTGACACGCTTCGCGTGATTCCACGATTTTCAAGTTCCGAAGTGCGACATCTGCGAAAACAATGCAAACACCACAGGCATTTCAGTTGGTAGGAGACGCAAGATACGTTCACGAATGAATACATGCTTTGCTTGGTGACTGGTACTTGTGGTGTTTAATATACAAGAGTTATTATCCGGTCGTGTAACGGAATAGTCAATTTCGTGGCGTTATCATGAGCCATCTTTGCTTTCCACATCGGCTTGCTCGTTTTCATGTAGGCCGTGAAGTCTCCCGGAATAAACTTATACTTTATACGATGGCCACTTTTCAGGGCTACATCGTGTGATTCGGCCACTTCTTGAGCAAGATGATGATATGTACCCCATTTAAACACCAAATTTAAGATCTGAAGTGCTGGTTCAGGATCACTACTTGTGGTCCAGCTGCGAGGAGGCTACGTCAATATATAACGAATGCCTTCGCGGATGGCCTCAATATCTGCCACCATTGTTGTCGTTCGATGGACTAGACAGACGTGGTTAGCTGGTCTTTAAACTTGGTATGACGAATGCTGCTGAAGAAGCAGTGAGTAACACAGACCCATCAGTAAAGACATCTCTGCAAGAGGCAGATTTTGCAGATATAAACGATAACGTTAGTTGTTTCAGGCCACATGAGGGCATACGCAATTTTCACCCATTCCTGGAATGAATAGGCGCATCTTAAGTCCTGACAGCATCCATGCTGGTACCACTGGAACTTTCGCCAGAGCATAGTCTGAGGGAATAATGCTCTCATGGCACGAGAATACGTCTGCATAGGTGCTGTCACATCGGCAGGTATGAACCGTCGTCAAAGGATCACAACCATGACGGGTGAAGATTCGCAGATATACTCTTAAATGTTCTGACAGGTCAACAGTCGGAGATGAACTTTTAAAGGTTCTGACAGGTTAATGGTTGGAGATATGCTCTTAAAGGTTCGCATGAAAGATAGCTGTCTATTGGAGTTATGCGTGCTTCCGCAATAACTGCCATCGTTGAAGTACAGCGTGGCAGTTCAAGACAACTTCTCAATACCTGAGCTTGCAAGCTTTGCAATGTACGCAGGCAGAAAGGGCGAATACTGGTCATAATGTGTAAGCCATATTGCAGGTAGCCTACGAAAAGTGACTCATACATTTGGAGCAATGACCTTTCTGATGGGTCCCATTCCATTCCTCGTATGTATGTAACCATATGTACGAAACTGCTTAGTTTGGATCTAAGAAGCGACACATGCTTAAACCAAGATACGTTTTGGTCGATCACAACTCCTAGAAATTGGTAATGCGTTACATATGTGATACCAAAGTGCCATCAATCGTAATCAGGTAACGTTACATCGATTTGGGTGAAAATGCAAGGGCAGCACACTCCACAGTCACCAACTGTAGACCTCGCGAACGCAAATATTTAGAGGTGACCGACGCTGCGCGTTGTAGCCTTGCACGACGCTGTGGCCATGAAACACCAGAAGCCCATATATCAGATGTCGTCTACGTACAGGCCTATCCTGGTGATTTCTGGTACTACATCGGCAAGTCCAATGAGAGTAATGTTGAAGAGCATTGGGCTGAGAGTGGCACCTTGAAGAACACCACGAAAGGCTTCATGTCGACTCGTCTCTATACCTGCCATCGTCATGGTCTGGCCTCTAGGGTAATTACCCACAGAAGCATCCTGCCTCGTATTCTTAGCTCCTGTAGGGCGTCGAGGATGGCTTCTTGCAATACATTATCGTAGCCACATTATTGTAGGCACCTTTAACATCCACACAAGTACTCCTGTCAAGCATCGATGCTTCTTTTCCTGTTTTACAGTTGATACCAGATCGATCACGCTGTAGATGGAAGACTTCCCTTTGCGAAAACCTGCCATCATGTCTGAGTAGAGGTTTTAGAGGTCGTGTAGAAAATGTAGTGTTGAGAATGCAGTGGTCACTACCGAGGGTTTCCCCAGTATTGAACCAGTCTGCGTGTTTTGTTTTTGTGACTGCTAGGTCGGAGCAGGTGTCCAGACTAACACAGTTACCTGCAAGAGTTGCTTGCATAGGGTTTCTGGGAAGAGTAATGCCCATCGTGGAAGTTAGCTCCACAAGTTTCTTTCCACGCATCTCTTCCTTGCGATTGCCTCTATGCCTGCTCGTTGAAGCCACCCACTTTAAAAGGGCATTATGCCCCGAGAGCTTCAGTGCCCTGCTGAAGATGTAAGTGAACGTGATATTTTTGAGTTTAGGTTTGCAATAAATATTGAGGGTGAGTACCGGAGGGTCGATGCTGCGCAGAAGGACCGTGACCATAGTGTACGAGTATGGTATTGAAATGTCGAGGTCGACATCTTGCGTAGTTAAGGTTTTAAGAAGGCGGGTGAATGGGTCTCGTTGAAAAATGGTATAACCTGAGAAGCGCACGGTGTTGCCGGGCTTTAAAAGCAACGATGGCGCGCAAGTGTTCAAAAGTTCCAATATAGATGCGGAAATGGGCCCGTTTGGCCCTATCTTTGAAGCCTCTACAGTTCCACAGAATTAAAGAGAGTAGCTGAGCGGAGGTTTTCGGGGTGATGATGGGGAGCAGCGATTAAGATGTGTCCCCATTTCGAGAATTTGGGGTGACTGAAAGGGGCTTTACGCCAACGTCGGCGCCCTGTGCAAGTAGGAGCTCGGAATTCTCGGAGGTTTCAGTGAAGCCGATGGCATGTGAAAAATTTAAGGCACGATTAACTTCCTTCAGGGGACTAGTACTTCTGCTTGGAGGGCTTACGCCGTGGAGCCAGGTTTTAATGTTACTCGTCACCTGTTGGTAGACAGTGTTGGAAAGAGTTTTGATGCCTTTGCTTACAGTGATGAGTTGTGCCATCAAAGCAGTTATAGTAATTTCAACAGCCGGAAACCGCTATTCAGTATTTAGAGGGCCCCGAGACGGACGGAATGGTGCACATGGACGTCGGCTCTGGAGCGGCAATGGTAATATTTGTGTGGAGTGATGCTGGGGGGACTGGTGCACTACCTGGCTCCAAAGCGGCAATGTCGGCTTGAAGCTGAGCGTTCTGTACCCGCAACACAGCGAGCTCTTGTTTGAGCTCGAAGAATTCGGGCGAGAAGGCGGGGAAGAAAGAGCAAGAGGAGCAGGAGGCGACCCTCACCCTGTTGCCTATCTGAGAAGCTGTTTTCTTGGTCAGCCGCCTGTGGGAATGGACATCAGTTAGAGGTGGAAAGTCCCCGGCTTGGAGCATGGGAGCATCTTGATAAAGTCATCATCATCATCATCAGCAGCATCATCATCGTCATCATCATCATCATCATCATATTTTATTTCCTTAAAGACCCCACAAGGGGGTATTACATAAGGGGTGGATGTACAGGATATAAAAAACATTTGCCACAGAAGGGGTTGGTATACAGGATATAAAACTTTTGCTACATTCAAAGTATAAAATATTGCTACATAGGTGTGGGTATATACATTGCCATAAAGTTTCAGTGACAGAGATGAGTTGTTACATTTTTAGCGAAAGTTGATGGGCAGGTGATTGTGACGACGTGGTTTGGGAGGTCGTTCCAGTCCTTCACAGCACGCGGAAAGAAGGATGCGGAGAAGGTAGCAGTCCTAGTGCGGTAACGGGAGACTTGGAGGGGGTGGCTGGATGACGTCTGCTGTGACGCTCATGTCTTAGCTGGAGGTGGTGCTTGCTGACTGGTCCCTCCGGTAGCAGGGTTCTTGGTAACTTGGTTCGTAGCTCCAGGCTGACGTCCTTCTGGTATGACGTCAGATGTCTTGGGCGTTGACTTCTGCTTAGACGAGCTGCGGCTGCCATGATACCCACCCGGCTGCTTCAAGCGGTGAAACCTTGTTTTGCAGGCCTGGAACGCGGTAAGGTGTCATTCGCCGCACACCATGCATGATAGCTTGCATTCGCACGGTGGCATCTCCTCCTCAGAGGCACCCACAACTTCAACACAATGGCCGTAGAGTTAGTCGTTCGCGTGAGGACACAACTCCACCCGGTGGCCCACCATCCCGCAGCGGTAGCAGGCTGGAATGGTGCGTTTGTATTCACGTACTTGTGTCACGGCACTGTTGTAGTATACGAAACGTGGCACACGGCAACCCTCGAAAGTTATAAGGTACGTCACTGAAGTCTTGCCAAGCGTTCTGATGAAAGCGATGCTTCCAACACCCCGGTGGATCTTTGCTTTCAAGGAGGCGGAGGTCTCCTGCTCGTTCACCACATAATTCCATGGCACACTTCCCCACTGATATTGGCGTGGGCGATCATCGGTAGAGAACACTGTGATGTTTCGAGAGAGAATGCTTTTGAAAGAAGGTTCGCAGAGCTAACGTCTACGGTTGAGACAGCGATGATAACTTGCTCCCACATGGGCCACGCATTAATAGAATCTCTCGTGGTTGCGTTCACATATGATGTGAGCTTGGCGCCAAGTTCACCTGGTTGAAAGGTAGCCTTGAGATCCACCGTGACCCGAGGCTGCAGCACGATGAGGAAGTCTTCCACAGCAATGCGAGACAGAGCGGTAAACCACCACGATGCACGGAATGTCTTTTTCTCGGGTGTAATGTTCGCAGACGTGGCCTTATTGGTAGCCAAGTCCTTGGCATACCTTTAAACTGCAGGCTGGAGACGCTTGCCGTGGGCCACCACGGTGTACAGTCCCTCATCCACGTTATCCGTTGGTGAAACGGAGTTTTAGGGCATTGAGGTAGAAACTTCTTTTCACGTTAAAGTCATGGAATCAAATCTATGGAGAGCAGTGACGGCCATATGCGTATCCCGACGTATAGTCAGGGTTCGGTTCAACGCTCGATCGGGCGAGCGTGGCTCCCATGAGGTCAGGTCAACAAGTGGTCATGAATTACCCAAAAATTGGTTGAAAGGGGTGTTTTCTGGTGCAGAACGATGTTCGGAAGATGATAAGCTCTATCTTGATGAAGTGTAAAGCAGGGTTCACCGGTACTTACGAAACTAGCGGGAGCCAATGTGATGTGCGTCCGTTCTCATCGCGCACTCGTAACGTTCCTCTTTGCTAAAGAAGAAATCGTTTGCGTGTTAGTATCTGTCATCTGCTATGGCGCCCGGTTTCCGCCCACAGGATTTCCTTTTGTGAGAAACGTGAAAAAAGAAGTGCCTTTCATTTTTTTACTTGGCGCCTTAGGCGTTCAAATGATAGATGCAGGGCTAAAGGGTTTGAAGAGGCCGGAAAAAGACTTACCCCATGTTTTCATAGGGCGGAAGGAGCGAAAATACCTTTGATAGCAGTTCACTTAACCTTCATTCTGAAGGTAAGTTTTGCACCAATGTTTTGGTCAGCCAAGTATGGGATAAAATATACCAATACAACTTGGGGTTGTCTCCATATTTGAACTCGTCTACCACCATGATCAGTTTTTTTGTTTCTGTTTCTAATAGCACAACCTTGCACAATTTGTGTTTGTTTACTGTCAAAATATCACGAAAACTTGTCAGAGGGTAATGTTTTCTCCTATAGAGAAGCCGTAATTTCTTATTCGAACGGGCACCAGATCAATAAGAGTTTTTACCAAAAAAATGATTTGCTGTATATAAAATTGACACTAAAAATTGATCCTTTGGGCTCATAGGCATTGCCTAGTTGCATTTACGTGTTATCAGACTTCTTCTTAATATCTTTGTGGAAGATGTGAAGTGATGAATAACAGCCTTACCACAAGGCATGAGTGCCATTTCGGTTGATTAGTGGCAGTGAGCAATTGCGAAATATGCACCGTACTTCCAATTGTTGGTTCTGCCATATCTCACTCATACTGTATGACAAGGTGTGACGATTAATCGATTATTCTCCAGCGCTAACCGATGGGCATTGCGTAAAAGTTTGCTCTAAATGGAGAAGACTTCACATCTCTGACAATTATTGAAGTCATGGCGAACGACCATACTCTTGGGATGCAATTAGCGGCTATGACTTTGAATAGCTCATGTGTTTATTTACAGAGAAACTGAGCAGCAGCTACGAAAGGTTTTATTTCAGTCGTTTTCTTCAAGGTGCGCGCACAGATAAAAGCTGGCGTTGTGTATCATTTTATGCTTATTGTTCTCCAGTACAAAACTCATCAATCCACGATTTCTCATAGAAGAGCTTTTGACGCATGGATACTTAACAGCCTTGGCAAAAAAAGTTCGAAAAGTTCAAACGGGGTTGTTTAACTTTCGAGGACAAATCTAATCCCCATATTCTAGAACGTCCCTTCACTCAACGCTTCACGTTCACTTGAGAAAGCCCATGGGAGTGCCGTCTCTACGCACGCAAGTCACTACATATCAGCGATAATCTGCGGTGATTCTTTAGTAGCGCGGCGTCATTTTCAGCCGAGCGGTGGCGCAGTGCTCAACTCTGTCAAGTGAAGGGTGGAAGTCGAGTCGAGGAGCGTTTGTGAATACGGGGGTAAGATTCTGATAGAACGGCTGAATAAAGTCGCAGATTTCTTCAGTAGTTGAACAAGAACAGACAAAAACTGAGAAACGTATTTATTGCTCTGGATATTGCATTTATGTGCACGAAAAAAGTCATAAATTTGAATTGTTTTGCAAAAAAAGCAATGAAGACATGACCAGTAACTGTTGCGTGATACGGGAATTATGTATAAAAGGAATTAAATAGCGAAAAATAAATAAAAACGAAACGTACAAAAAACATTGAGAAAGCGATATTTATACCTAAAATTCTTGCACACATGTAGTGCATTCGACACTTCAATATTGACCAACAATAAAGCTTGGTAATGAGGGAAATCATTGCTCTCATTCATGAATTACACCATTGTCACAAAACGAGCGCTCAAAAAAAGGGCGCGCCGCCAAATTCTCGCGACTAAACGCCGGAGTGACGCCGCGAGGTCAACGATAAAAAAAGAGAAAACAAGCATCCAAAGAATCCCCGGGCACGCGTCCTTCTCCCCTCGGAAGCGTAGGTTCGCCGATGAACCTCCTCACCCCACATCAGCGGCCCAGCAAGCACTCGAAATTTCTGGATGGAAAGAGGCGTGGTGATGCCGGGTTGACTCATGCGTCGCGGACGGCCATCGTACCGTCTCGCGCTTTCCCCCAGCCTTCGCTGCGCATCGCGCCGCCGAAATGATGAGAATTTTCTGGAATCACGCGCGGAAGGTATTTAACCGAGCAGGGGAGATGGGAGATCAGGAGAAGACGGAAGTTAGCGCCAGAGCACGTAGGCATTCCGCCGTGTAGTCGGCGAAGGTTTTGTCCGTAGAGACAAAGCAGGAGAAGATGATTTCCACCTGAGGGTTGACGACTTGAGCTACAGGCAAGAGTGTGTGTTTACCGCTATCGAGCGAAGACGCGTGGCAACAGCTGCGTGTGTGAAGCCGACGTGTTTCCGGCGAAGAAGTTTGAAGCTTGGAGAGTGGCCACTTGAAGACGCGAAGTTTCCTGGAAGAGAAACTTTGGGAGCACTTGAAGACGCGAGGTTTCCTGGAAAAGAAACTTCGGGAGCAGCAGAACGACAGAGGTTTCCTGGAAGAGAAACTCACTTGAAGACACGAGGTTTCCTGGAAGAGAAACTTCGGGACCACTTGAAGACGCGAGGTTTCCTGGAAGAGAAACTTTGGGAGCAGCGGAACGACAACAACGCTGGACTTTGAGTGAGTGATTCTCGGAAGAGTATCATCCAGACTTTTGTTCCAAGAGCTTTGGGCTGAATAGGTTTTCTATCTCTTTAGTCTTTAAGTGTCTTGGTTGTTCAATGCATGCGACTGCATTGTAGTTCGTATTGTTGTCTGTGTCCGTTGTTTCGAGTGTGGCTGATTGTACTGTGTAGTACGTGCTTTGATTGGTGACATATTGTATGCAACTATTGTGGAGTGTGTATAGTTGTGTATTGTTTTTGATCTGCCATTATTGAGAATATAATTTTGTTTTGTTTATCGACTCTCGGCTCTGACTTGTTCTTTGGGCCACAGCCGGCGTACGCTGGTGCGCCAAATAGGACCACTTCTAATTGTCCACGCTTTCGTGGTGCGGTTCGGGGGGCCGATACTTCGGCCCTTCGAATTAGCCCGGCGATCGCCTCCCGAGTTAACGGGACCCATGACAACCATCACTATGACAGTAGTACAACAAAAAGAAAAATATTGATCGTTCTTTCAAGCCAGCGCTATAGCACTGCTGAAGAAAACAAATTCGCCGCTGATGATTTCTGTATAAAGTGTATAGATCTAATGTGCCGCACTTTTCCTTAAATGAGTATAAAAACATTGAATAAAAAATATTCGGCACTGTGAGTTATACCTCAGAGGCAGGTATCAGTAACTGATGAGCCAAATATGCACTACAGATGTAATGGTTGCTTACATAACAACTTGCTGGCGTATCAGGTAGCTTGCTCCTTTTGCTGGGCCTTGGGTTTCATCGTTGCGCCCGTGCGTACACTAGCGCTCATAGCTCCCACTATAGGCGCAGCTGTGCTCTTCGGTGCGTGCTCTCGGCGCGTGCTCTAGTTAGGTAGGGGACCACTAGGTGGCCACGCCAATATATAGCACTCGCTCTCGGCGCGCTTCCTTTGCGTTTCGCCGGACATCACTCAATGCGCGTCGATACCGCTACCCACTATGAATACCGCAGAAGTCAGGATGGTGGTGCGGAGGGCTCGCAATACGGCTGCAGCCCGGGCTCGCAGTCAGGACTCTTCTCAAACTTTCCGCTACATCCTATAGTTTAAAATCCTCTGGCTTTCAACATTACGCATCACAAAGCCATTACACAAAAACGAAGATGTTCCTGCGAGCTTATGTTAAGCTCTTGAACAAAATGTATACCCTCCATCAGTATGGAAATATTTGTATATAGTACATTGATATGTAAATAATAACATTGTGTATATAACGTGTATATACAATCACGCCACAAGAACTCTCGTTTGACGTCTTTATATGAGGATAATTGAGCAAATATACAGAAGCTTCATTTTCCAATATGCGGCAATTTTTGTTTATAGCGAAAGCTGTTATGAGATCACCACTCGGGTCACGCTCAGTCGTACACCACCGCCGCCGCCGGTGTCCGTAAACACATCGCGCGAAATTAGAAAAGAAAACGTAGAATTAATGACACAGTGGGGCTCCAAGCCGGGTGTCAGCCCAGTATTCTACCACTGAGCAACGCCGGTGCTTGTAACTTGTTTTCAAACTTGCCTTAGGCAGGCTTGAACTAGCACCAATTACACTGTAGGGCTCGAACCAGGGTCCGCTGGGTACCAACTCAGTATTCTATCACTGAGTTACACCGGTGCTTGTGACTTGTCATACTTGCCTTAGGCAGGCTTCTATGTCAGTAAAGCTATCGCGTTAATTCGACTTATAAAGCGCTTTAAAACAGCGAAAGAACAACTAGCTGTCGCAAAATGCGAATAGCGTAACGAGTGGGCCGTCCAATGCTCCAACCCATCACAAAAGCTCGTTCTTGTTCCTCTATTAACTGTGGCACATACCCACTTCAGCCATGATTCCTCTTCGTCGTCAGCCACTGCATGAACAATTAGCACAAATTACTTGCAAGATTTTATCGGATACCATGCTTCTCAGAAGAATGACGAAAAACAGCTTAGTGAATGCCGGCCTACTACCCAAAAAATTTCTTATTAATTCCCTAGCGGGTATCAAGCAAGTGTGCTGGCAATAGTTACCCAATGAGTGTTTTGAAAATGCTCTGAGAGGCCGCTCTTCTCGCTTTCGCTGTAACTGTGCTGCGCCTTCCGCGCAGCTAGGCCTGGCGTATTTTCGCCACGCGGAGACATTTATTTGAATTTCTAAAACCTTTTGGCGATGCACACGCTCGTCAAAATGCACTCGCTGACGATACACTCGCGCAATATAAGTGTGTAGCAGATGCTTTTAATGGCGTTTTGTTGTCCGCTTACCTTGCGCGAGTATATCAAGCACAGTAAACATTGCCTCAATTTTCGTTGTTGCAGGACAGCGGCTCAGTAACGTTTTGTTATTGAGCAACATGAAATTCATTGAATCCTCCGGGCATTCACCCGGGGGACAGAAATGTTTTTTTTTGTCGCGGGAATTTTGTTGTGCGTGGATTTTGTTATGGCTGGATTCGACTGTATCATCGGCGTAAATCGAATTGTATACTCGTCGTGGTAAATTTCTTATGGGCATCAGGGTAACGTTGAAAAGGAGCTGAATAAGCCCAGCACCCTGAGGTATGACATTCTTCATGCAAGCTGGATAAAACCGTATACCACCTTGAAGAGTACTCATACAATTTGCGCGCTTTCAACATCCCGTCATGTGTAGCTTTATTCCGAAGCCTCAGGGAGCGGCATATGATGTTTGCAGAGCCAAATAAAACATTAGCAACTTGCTGCGCCATTGTCTTCGCTTTGCCTCAGAGAGACAAACCGCGCCACTGTGGACTAGTGGCTATGGTACTCGGCTGCTGACCCACAGGTCGCAGGATCGAATCCCGGCTGCAGCGGATGCATTTTCGATGGAGGCGAAAATGCTGTGGGCCCGTGTGCTGAAATTTGGGTGCACGTTGAAAAAACCCAGGTTTTTTTTCCTTCCTTCCTTCCTTCCTTCCTTCCTCCCTCCCTCCCTCCCTCCCTCCCTCCCTCCCTTCCTTCCTTCCTTCCTTCCTTCCTTCCTCCCTCCCTCCCTCCCTCCCTCCCTCCCTCCCTTCCTTCCTTCCTTCCTTCCTTCCTTCCTTCCTTCCTTCCTTCCTTCCTTCCTTCCTTCCTTCCTTCCTTCCTTCCTTCCTTCCTTCCTTCCTTCCTTCCTTCCTTCCTTCCTTCCTTCCTTCCTTCCTTCCTTCCTTCCTTCCTTCCTTCCTTCCTTCCTTCCTTCCTTCCTTCCTTCCTTCCTTCCTTCCTTCCTTCCTTCCTTCCTTCCTTCCTTCCTTCCTTCCTTCCTTCCTTCCTTCCTTCCTTCCTTCCTTCCTTCCTTCCTTCCTTCCTTCCTTCCTTCCTTCCTTCCTTCCTTCCTTCCTTCCTTCCTTCCTTCCTTCCTTCCTTCCTTCCTTGATTGATTGATTGATTGATTGATTGATTGATTGATTGACCACAGCTGTGAGACTGGCATAGTGAACGACTGAGTCAAAATTCGCTCTCATGAAAACAGCTATCTGGATGCGCCCAGCATGCTTTTCGGGGGACGAGATGAAGGGGATGCCATTATCGATAGCTGACCTGCCTTGGCCGAACCTGTTCCTTTCCTGTCAAACTGAATTGCAGCTCTCTAGGAGCCATGTAATATGTCTGTGGACGAGCTTGCCAACGTAACTTACCTCCGTATTCTAGAACGTCCCTTTACTCAATGCTTCACCTTCACCTGAGAAAGCCGATGGGAGTGCCGTCTGTAGGCACGGCAAGTGACTGCATAATAGCGACAATCTTCTGCGATTCTTCAACAGCGCAGCGTCATTTTCAGCCGAGCGGTGGCGCAGTGCTCAACTCTGTCAAGTGAAGGGTGAAAGTCTAGTCGAGGAGCGTTTGTGAATACGGGGGTTAGTAGTGCGACGGGCCGGAAAGCGGTGTAACTTGGTGGATCTTTACGGAATTTTAGAATGGTTACAATTTTCGTCAGCTCCCACTCCGCAGGGACTTCACGAGACATCCACTAGGAGTTGTAATATTCTAGGAGTCGTAGGTGGGAGCATTGGCGTAGTTTTGCAACGGCTTTTTACGGGATTTCGTCGTGAGCGGCTGACGTGTGCCAGTTCGATTCAGCGATAGCGCTCTTCAGTTCTTCAACTGTGAAAGGGAAGTGAAATGCTGGCCCTGACTTCTGTGAAGCGCAAGAGTGATTATCTGCGGAATAGGTCCAAGGCATTCATTGAAGTTGCTGATAGTATAGTGTCCGGCATCGCTGTGAGAGCTCTTTGAGGGAGTTTCATACGCACACTGAATAACTTCATTTAGATTCGTGCTAATACTTGCACTGCACTGCACGTCAGTTACCAGATGAAGCAACAGCTCTGTGACATGAATGTGTTAGCGCATATCTCTTTCATATCGGTGCAGCTAATTGTCAAGTTTTATAAGAACATTTATATAGCGATTATAGGTGATAGGCATGAAAGTAAAGTGTGCAGTGATTGTGCTACGGGGGCGGGCGATATTGAAGATAGGGACTGTGAGCAACGTACTTTTGCAAAAAGGTTCGATTCTTAAACTATAATCCTGATCAGAGATACATGGGGTGCTAGGCACTTTAGTTACAACGCTCATCTAAAATATTCCATATGGGTTCATGTTGATACCTTGTAGCCGCTTGCCAGGCTCCTAGGATTCAGATGAGAGAAGGTCACATGATGATATCACTGAAGAGTGTACCCCCAGAGTGAAGCTGTACTTGCTTTTACAATGTGAAATGTTTTGAAATGAATAGTTCAAGCTGTAGGTTGTCGTCGTACAACTTCGAAAAGAGGGCTTGCCTTCTATACAATGTATGATCTATAGTTCAATGACAGAAAGAAAAACAACTCTAATAAGGTGGGGCTCCCTGGTTCGTATGAATTGAGTCCGTCATCCAGGGCCCCACTGGCAAGTGCGGTTCGCCGGGCCAGGCCGAGAGTCCCAAATCCCTTTGGGACATTCACGCCTCGCACGACTAATTAAAAGATTGTATTTATTTAGCCACGAGACGCAACCCAACCAGTTTTTTGGGAAATGGTTTGTGAAGTCTATATAAGTGTGGGTTGGTGCTTGTCATCACCATATGATCATCATCAGCCTGAATACGTCCACTGAAGGACAAAGGCCTCTCCCATGTTCCGCCAGTCAACTCTGCTTGTATTCGGCGCCAATCTCTCACCTGTTGAAAATGGGTGCAACTGGGACCTTGGTTCGCCTTCCCAGTCTGTGTGACTTGAGCATGTATCTTAGTTCTCCGCTAGGTGTCGGAGAAGTGTCCGTTCAAGCAGTGTATATATAGCGGCTCAGCCGGTCATGACTCGAGCCAGGTGATTTGGCCAATTGTTTTTTCAACTCCAGTGTGTCGGACACCAGAATATAGCGTGGTTCGTTTCTAGGCTTGCTCCCAGCATGCGGCTGACTTCGACGGGTAGAACGACAGGAAGGAAAAGTAGACAGTTGATGATGTAATTATATAGGCGGAGAGGCTCATGTAACGAGTGTTACGGATTGCCAGCGGTCACGAAATCATGTGCGGAAGCGGAAGCCTCTGCCCTAGTTGAATGAACTGTTAACTCCGTATATTCGAAAACTGTGAAATCTGCCTCGCGTACATGACGATATCTTTTATTTGCACCATTCATTTTCGCATTAACTCTTTTATGTTATTGCGATATAAACTTACCCTTGTTCGTTGTGCGTTGAGGAGATGACTACGTGGTTGTTAGGTGGATTCTGTTTTGTTTGTTTTGTATTTTTCTCTTTTTTTTGTCAGATACTGCCCAAGTATATATTGTGCGGTTCTAGCAAATAAATCTTGTTGTAAGTCAGTGCCGCTGTCTGTCTCCTTCTTTCTCTTGTCCCTCGTTATTGGCGCTGTGTTTTTAAGTGAATCATGTCGTACCAACTCGCCCAAGAAACCACGTTAGTTACCCTTAACACATAAATATTTTTTTGTACACGTTCCTTAGACGCAGTACTCATGACCGGTATGGTGCACGAAGTGAATAAGCGGTGCCTTGTGGATTCTATTATGTATTCAGCGGTCACAGCTGTTCGTATCTACGCAGAGAAAGCCGGCAACGGACGATGATAGTTATAGCGCGAGAACAAAACGACGACACAGAGACAAGAAGGACACGAAAGACACGATCTGCGGAAAAGCTCTCTTGTCGTCGTTTTGTTCTCGCGCTATAACTATCGTTATGCCATACCAACTAGCCCAAGCTGCCACACATCCGGCAACGGAACACGATTGGAGACAACATTACCGCTATGAACGCTCACATTGTAGCAGCTTGATTATGTGTCGCCATATTTCCTTGATGTCTCACAGGAGCCTCACTGCAAATTGAGATATTGGTGTGATGCGAATCGGTGAAGGCCGAATTTACGTCTTATGGATGCGAGTTTCTGTCACACGTGGCGCTTTTATTTAGCAAAGTCGGCGCCGCACGCATTGACAGTAATCATTGGCGCCACGTGGAAACGATCAGGTGATCACGAGGTGACGACAACAGTGAGTATAATAACTTCCAGCTGTGACGCCACCTTTCTCAAGCAAGATACGGCCTTCTATCCAGCGGCCGCACTTGCTACGTCAATAGCAAACCCCCTATAGTAGCGGCCTCTTGCGGCTGCTTCGGCGGTGTTGGTTTTGTGGTAGAAGGAGGCGGGGCGCTTGCCTCGGGATAGGGCAACTGTACGCTGCGCTCAATGAAAGCGTTGAAGGTTGCAGAGGGAAGCAGCAAGAGTGTAGCAAATGCTCGCGGCCCTGGTCTTTTTTCCGCCCCCCCCCCCCTCCCGTGACGTTCGTTCTTTTCAGCGGCGCCTTTTTCGCGCGATGCAATCTTGCGTCCCTTTTCTTCCAACGCGTGACAGCGGTGCACATAAATATTTCGTGGGTTGTACCGTGTGGCTTTCCCAGTCTCGGGCAACCGGGCCAGTCCGACGGCTAGCTCGTGATGTCAGGCGCCGGGAGCCAATCCGGCGGGGCATTCGAAATTACCAGAACATGTGGGAGGGACATTTGGGTTTATAAGAACATAGACGTTAAAGCGCTGCCACGTGCTCCTGCCGTGAAGAAGCTGCCCTGCACAGCCGACTCCGCCAAGTAAGAAGCAGTGCCGGTTTGTCATATATATCTGTATAGTTCATTTTTAATTTACCAACATTGTCGTATATATAGCCGCGTATATGACCTTTCTTTTTGTTTCGATGACAATGGGTAGTGGTGGTGAAAACTTGTTTATTTATTTACAGTATATCTTCTGCGGAGAAGCTCTGAGTAGTCGGAGGTTTTTGGCTTGCGATGGGTGGTGGGGGCTTAGTCGAGGGTATATCTAGCGCTTCGCTTACAGCAGCCGCTATGCGGGCCCGGTCGATCCGACTCAGCTGATCTTCCATGTTCTCGCTGGCCAGCAGATCCTCCCATCGCTCCACTGTGGGATTTTGTATTGGTGTTAAGGCTGAAATGGCCAGACATTCCCACGTGACGTGCTACAGAATGGTTTTCGCTGAGCACCCTGAGAAAGTGCAGGAATTTTTGCAAATAACTCTACCGATGCACCGCAGTCTATAGCAGATAGGCATCTTTCATTCAAACTTGCACCTACTAAAGCACCAAGCAAGTAGTTACCCTGAATTTATAAGATTGCGTGAAACTTTACAGCCTCAGTGTGCATCTCTCTAGATCGATCAAAAGAACGAAAAAATCGCGTTAATTGTCACAGCAACAAAACTTCAGTGCCGCGTAATACTAGTTAATACCGTGTAAAAACGCGAGATTTGTACCAAACAATAGACAACAAAATACATTTTCGGTCATTGTGGAATAAATTTTATGTTTCAAATAATAAATATCACGAAGCAATACTTAACTTAATGTGGTGGCGAAATCACATGGCCGTCCCTGATGTTTCATGCACACGCTCGGATTTCACGACTGCGCATGTCGTTCGTTCAAGTGGCGTGTATAGCGTCCCAGGAGGAAATGGATGATATTCCAGAGCTCTAATTTTGAAGCATCACTGGTATTTTTGCTGCGAGTATAGGCGAAATTCAGTAACACAGGCACCGTGTCCTCGTTTGACGCTCCTCACAAAGACGAAACAAAGCTTGCGGGATAGGTTTTATTTTTACATATTGCTTTGCCTAAACTAAGCCAGGGTGACGGTGATTACTACTAGCCATAAGCAGTGAATCGAAGCTGAAAGTCTGACATAATAATAATTTTTTATATTCTTTCCTTAACCACTGCGCCAACAATATTACTCAATGTTTTACTACTTACATCGTTGCTAAATAGCGATAAAACATATTGCCTCTCCATGTACACGCCTGCATATTTGGCCAAATTGTATGTGTGATAATTTACAAGTGCACCAGCATGAACCAGAACCCATTCAAACAGGCACTACCACGACAGCGGGTTACCGCAATTACCTTTTTTTTTTTTACAGTCAGCTTACTGCGTGCACTTCCGGCCTCAACGTCGCCGAAGGCTTCAAGCGCAGGGTGCAAACTCGTGCAAAGTAACGACTCATCTGAATGCTAATGAACTGCATTACAACATGTCGCTTACTTAATAGCATAAAATGTTCGGCTGATGTTGCTGTGGTAGCACGGCAGAGCTTCAGCATGATGGTATAGAGAAATCATTCTATGAGCAAACTTCACTGCACGTGCCATTGATGTATATAATTAGAATCAGAGAAAACCTGAGAAGCCAGGAGAGGCGCTGCCCAGATGACTGAAGAGTGGTTGATAGTTTCCTTTGCGACTAAGGAAACAGTCCCTCTCATATCTGTACACTCGCCAATGATCCGAGGCAGGAGCCAGCAACCTTGAAGCCGATGACGTCAGAGCGCGTGTTTATTGGTGCAGCCTTGTACGCTTTCACCCTTCATGCGCAAGTGTCACTGCTTTCCAAAGTTGTACACGACTATACGCGCTGGCATGCTTGTGGTGAATTTAAAACAGCACTATACTTGTACCGCAACTATTGCCGAACACTGATGATTGCCTTTATTGCTTCGATGTTCTCGAAAACCCCTATCTTTTGGTGTATCCTCGACAGCAGTTATTTATCATTGTGTCATAAAGAAAAACAGTTGACATGTTTGGCTGTCCAGCTACAGGCTTTCCTCAGTGGCCTCGCTTCCGATGACGCTAGAGAGATTTTCTGGGTCGAACGCCTGTGCAACGCCGGCGTGTGTACGTTGAATTGTTCTTCAGGTGCTTCCAGTGGCCGCAGTTTTAATCAAGATCACTTCGTCAGGGTTTAGCGAATCTTCGCTGATCAGCCCCATATTCTCAAAAATGTCTTACGCTAAATATTTCGTAACAGAGGATTTTTAGACGATCCTAGTACTAAGCAGGTATATTGAACAAAAACGGCCAGCCAATGGCGGATTCAAACACTTGAGAAATAGAACTTCACAAACTAGGTCCCCGAACTTTGCTGATTGCAAGAGCACTTTTCTTTTGGAAATTCATCTGATTATATTTGGTGTACTAATGATCCCCTTCTTTCATTTCTTATTCTGGAGCAGCAATGGCCCGGACGCCATGCTTTGGACTGCTGCTTTTGACGCTGCCCGTTGCACTGTGTCACAAACGGCAACCTCACATCATCTTCATTCTAGCAGATGATTTGGTAAGTTAGCTGTCTTAAGTAGTATCGCTCTGAAATTTGATATGTGGAAATGTTCCCGGTGGGGAATCAGTGGTCTTTCTTTGCCCGTCGGGTACAGGAGGTGTTCCACGAGGGCACATCACGGGAAAAGTGGTATGCGCGCCCTGGGATTAAATTGGCAAAGGGTTTTCCTTGAACACTGTTTGTTAGTTCATGGAAAGAGATATGGAAACATACGACAAAACATCTCCTTTACGGTCCAGGTGCTCTGAAGAAAGAACTCACCTTCCATAAAAAAAAACAGAAAAAGTTGAAATCTGTGCTTCTTTGTCATAGCTAGATAGTAAAAAACTACGCTAGGTCATCAAAATCAATGACGCAGTTTAAATAACGTCCTCAAATAATTCGCAGGTTGTGGGTTTGGATCACATCTAAGGAAGGGGTGACCTTTCGTCTATGATTCATTCGAACTTACGACAATACTGCACTACAGTTAGAGACAGCAAGTACAATCATCTATATTTTCTTTGAGTTAATTGTATTGTTACGGGAAGGAGACTGACTCAGAGGGGTAGTCACCGATGTATTTACAGCCGGTTAGGCGAGCAGCGCCAGCCACACAGATTAGCTCATGCCAGTCTATCTGCTTTGTCTTCTTCAGCTCCATGCACTGGCATGTAAAAGTATGTTGAATTGAGTAGGTTGTGTCTTACGAAAAAACGAGGGCCTTGAGAACATTTTTCTTCTTTTGTTCCTTTTGTAAGGGTGGTAGTTATTGGCAAAATCTTACACGGGGTACGTAGCTCCCTAGAAAAAATGCCGCATACTACAGCATAAAATTCTTTTAATTTGTAGCATTGGGCTAAATTCGATTCTCATTTCATAGAGATAGAGTTACCGATACATCTAACCTAAAATCGTTAATCTCGCTATAGGATTTTTTCCGCAATGACTACTGGCCTTTCGTAATGCCAGTGTTTAAAAAAAAGAAAACGTAGACAATGTTTGACTTGACCTGGAATATTTGCGCCGAATAACTCTCGTTAAAGGATGGCTTAGGTATGGCGGGAATGCTACAAGTGAAGCAAGGTTCTGTTGAACTCACACCTTCTTTGACCAGCGCCGAGCGCCAGCAAGAAGCACTATCGCATGCGCACAATAACGAAGACGATTACCTGCATGCGTTGCCAAAGAAGGTTGTTGCACGATACAGGAAAATGGTTATTGAACGCAATATTTGCTTGCTTGCTTTTTCTTTCTTTTGTGGCTCTCACCCACTAAGGGGGATTGGCCAAGAAGCCGGTGGTTAATGCAAGTCAATACCTATAGATTTTCTAGATTAGGCGAATATGATTACTGTGTTTTGACTGTGAAATTAATTTGGCGCAATGTCAGAAAAAAAAGAAAAAAGGGGGGGGGGGGAGAAATAATAGAATTTGTTGAATATCTGAGGTGGAAACGCAATGTTCCTTCTATGTACGAACGTCAAACTCGTGGCTATGAGGCTTTACTTCTCTAGATCTTCCTGTAGTAGTATCAATAGAATTTGGTAGACAAAAAATTCAAAGCAATACACCAATTGTGTAGCTGGTCGTTCTTTTCATGGCGGGTTGGGGGAGGACATGTATATTCATCTGTGTTTATACGTGAGCATCTACATGCATTTATGCAAGACGAAAATTCGGGGGGGGGGGGACCTGAGTTTTTTAGTCAGAAATATTTCGTGAACGCAAGTTTCATGCTTTTCAGAACGCAATCAAATCGCAATTCACTTCTTCTTCTTATCTTTTTTTCTGTGTGTTTTTTTTTCTTGAAACGACTGTCGATCGCGAGAAATGCGACAGAAAGCTAGTTTCAGCGTCGGGTTGTGTGATACTTTCTTCGTTAGTTCAATTTTATCTCGCTTTTTGAATTCGTTACAAATAGAACAACAACAAAAACGTGCAGTGTAAACTGGCCCTGCTATCCATGCTCTCGCAAGTGACATCGGTGCCTGATTACAGGGATGGAACGACGTGAGCTTTCACGGATCCTCTCAGATCCCCACGCCAAACCTGGATGCCTTGGCTGCAGACGGCATCATACTCAACAGCTACTACGCGCAGCCATCCTGCACACCTTCGAGGTCGGCTTTCCTGACCGGACTTTACCCCATACGAACAGGTGAGACACCTACCGGAAAAAAAAAACTAACTCTAAACAGAGAACTATATGTATACGAGCTTGTGCGTCCCAGTGTCCTTGTATGTCAGGGAATTTGTGCTTGAGGGAAGGGACAAGTCATCTCGCAATTTCACCAGACCGGTTATGGTGAAATGGCTTTATATAACGGTTTCTCGACTAGCCTGTTCTCGACGACTTGAGCATCCAGGTTTTACATTTGCGTGGCAATTGGCGTTGCCAGCGCTTAACGCATAACAGGTGAGCTCGGAAAGCACAGATGCTATTTCTTGCATGCGAAACTCGAGGGAACATACGGACACACCTGCGGGCTTTCTGGGTACCAGGCGCAGCAACAAAGGTTTGTTTCACCGAAAGCCCGTAGCATTGAATGCGACAGCAACAAATTAGAATGCTGTAGGATGTAAGGCTACCACTTAACATTTTCCTAGCATCCGACGTTGCGTTATTCTGTAAAACGCCAGCGTCGAATGCTAGAAAGTGTACACAGTGCTCGTCCTGTATTCGCGCCTTTCTGTGTTCAGCTATAAGACGTCTACGAACTTTAAGAGTTTCAGCCAGACTGGTATCTGCAGTTCATGAAATGCCGTGCCTAAATACCTTTTTGGAACACAGCATTGTGTGAAATTTGTTTTGTAAGGCCTACTGTACATTTGTGGAGGTGGCCTTAAGTATTTTATACGCTATGTACACACATAAACCTCATTTGTAATAAATATCATGTAAGACAAAAACAATATGACGAGGTTTTGTGGTAACCCCCCTTGCAAAGCTGATAGCCTAGGTTCTATTCTCACTACGAGCCGAAAACTTTCATTATTTGCATTATTTGCATCTTTCTCAATTTTTCGGTCACGGAGGAGATAGTTACTTTTTGCTCAAAACCAACGGTGCCAATGTTGGCGCCGTTGGCGGAGTACTTTAGCGCTATCGCGTTAACACAACTGAAAATTTTGGTGACAGTGCCCTTTTAACTTGATAGACTGCGGCTAAACGTAGAGTATGTTTGTGAAAATCAACATGAATGTACCCAATATTTTAATAGCCTCACTTCTTTATTTGAACATATTTCTAACATTTTGTGTGGGTACCAATAAGGTTAAAGATTTTTTTTCGGACAACCTTCAATAAGCTTCAGACGAATTGGCCATCGTATTGTGCTACCCGTTAAAACTGTTTAACAGTGCGGAGCGCATGGTAAGCAAATAAAAATCAACAAGCATGCATAACACGAAGGCTGTGTGTACCTTTGATTTGTGTCTAGCGCAAGTTCAACTGTTTCAATACTGTACCAACTAGCTCTGGCATCTGCGCATCTGAAATAACCTTCTACTCGTGCAACGCAGGGTTGCAAGGGCTGGCGGTTGACGTAGCTGACCCATGGGGTTTACCTGTCGACGTTCGTCTCATGCCCCAGTATCTGAGAGACATTGGATACGAAACGCACCTTGTTGGAAAGGTGCGTCTCTCTATCATCTGCATCATCGCTTTGTCTCCTCTCTCGTCGTTGCATGAGCGGATGACCCTGCATTGTGTTGCGCACAAAATCGCGATTCCCTGCCAGCCTTTGGCGCTTATGCAGGCATTTCCTTTGAATATGCTTGCCACATTGGGTGCGTCTCTCTTTCTGACACACACGTACTTTATCGACGCAGTGGGACGTCGGCTACTACAAGACAAATCTCACGCCAACATGTCGGGGCTTCGACAGTTTTTACGGCTACTACAACGGAGAGGAGGACTACTACACGCACAGCATAACACATGTAAGAGCTCACGCACGTGCCAATAATGGTATGTTGTCTGTTCTATTAAAAAATATCATCACGGCCGCATAAAGTGACTCAGTGCTTGTACTGATAGGCAATGTAAAAGTAAAACTAAACCACAATAAAACTTACAAATGATATTCGAAATAGCAGGTATCCAAACATCCAGAACGCTGCGTAGACTGCTAAGGACTCTGCATGCCCAAATATTGTCACGAAAACAGCTTTATGAAAAGCCCGTGATTTGTCTAAAGTGCTCTTTTCCTACTTGTCGACTATATATATGCTCGTCATTTTTACATCAACTGTAAGGCAGAGATAGTCTGCGGAAGTGCATTTTATAGTTGTGAAGCTACTTGACCCGGGCAATGCTGTAAATTTTTCAACAACGTTGTTCAACAGAACGTTAACTACTGCACTGTTGTAAAATTTTCATAGGACCGGTCAGCATGATTAGTGGTAGTTTAGGCGACCATGCAGCGTCACCCCCACAGATTAAAAATAAGTGCATGTGTTAATAGCAGCAGTTTTTATCTCCGTAAGCCAGTCTATACTGACACATTTTAAATATTTCTTTTACTAGGTCCTTTAAGCATTCTGTGATACTACAGTATATATAGCTCGTTCTGCAGTGTGTGTCAGCTGCAGATGTGTGTGCGTTTGTTGCAGGAAAACCACACGGGACTAGACTTCTGGCTCAACCGGGAACCGTTATCCTCCGAAAATGGTTCATATTCCACAACTCTTTTCACAAAACGAGCGCAGTACCTGATTCGAAACAGGAACAAGTCAAAGGTGAGAACAAGAAACTTTATGGTATTCGAGCGAAACACAACAAATGCAAACTGACATTAGGGAGGCTTGATGTCGGTAAAGGAATCGCTTTAATACGAGTAATAAAGCGTCTTAGGGCAGCAAAAGAATAGCCAGGCGTAACACGATGCGAATGACGTAAACAGTGGGTCTCCAATTCTCCAACCTACTACAATGGCTTCAGGCATATTACTTCATGGTCATCAGCCCCAAAATAAAAAATACACAAAATGTTTTGCAAATGTCTAGAAGGTACCACGCTTATCCGAAGAATGACGAAGGATGGCATAGTGACTGTCTTCTTACTACACAAAAATTATGGTGATTTATGATATAGTGGGTACCCTGAAAGTGTGCTTGCAGCAGATACCCAAAGAGTGTTTAAAAAAAGCTCGGAAAGGCCGCTCTTTCAACTTTCACTTTGAATGTGCTGTGCATTCTGCGCAGGCCTGGCGTTTTATCATTTTTTGAATAATTGAAGGTGCTATGAAGAAGCTTCAATATGTTAGCGTCATTAAGAAGGTACCCTAAGATACTGTTACGGGGAATAATTTTACATGTGTGTAATTTTTACATGTGTGTTTCCCTCTTGTATTGGTATTGAAATTTCATTGACAGCTGAATGTATGTTATTTCATTGTTCGCTTTTTGATTGCAGCGTAATAAGTAAAATTAAGCAGAACAATGAAGCTTCGCCTAATGCTTCATTTATCAAAAGTGCTATTGCTCTTCTGCCCCCCCCCCTCCACCCCTTGCGCGCTAGTTTAAAGTAACGTGACACAGACTTTATAGTCCCATGGGAAAACCTGTTGCAGCATCTAGTCAGTCAATACAGCCCGAAGTGACACATCACCCCTGATAGCTCGCAACGCATTCTAAACAGTTCCTGTAGCCAGTGTTATCGAATGCTCATTGGAAAGCATCCCGTTGTTTCTGGTACTCTTTTCCACAGCCGTTCTTTCTGTTCCTGAGTCACCAGTCACCACATGGTGCCGGAGAGCCCGAAACCTTTGAAGCACCGAAGGAAAATGTGGACAAGTTCCCATACATTCGAGAGAAGAACAGAACAATTTATGCAGGTGAGAGTCCCTGGCAGTGCACGTCAGCAGCACACACAAATACTGGTTGGATTTATCATCTACGTGCGCCGTCAGACGAGACCTTGATAAAATATAAGTGCACTACGAGGCATAAAACACGGATGGCAAAAAGACTAGGACAAGCGCAGGTTCCTGTCTGTGTTTTCTACCGCGTAGTGTACTTACATCATGTATCACCAACTGGCCCAATCGTCCACTTTGATTAGCTTGATTAGATATTCGTACAGGTTCAACCACCTCGGTTTGCACTATTCTGTATAACATACGCAGTATATTGCAATTCATTGTACAGCTATACACTGTCGTGCCTATTATGGTTATTATAAGTGCATTTCGTGCAAGTTGAATTGTAAGAGTCATTTGTGGTTAGCTTTAGAGATAGAGAAAGAATATAAGAAATATAAAGAGGTTGGATGGACTACGTACAGCTTGCTACCATAACTGTGGGGAGAGGGGAATAAGAGAGCAAGATAGAGAAAGAGAGGAAAAGATGCACATTGCTCACCGCACCCTTTAGTCGCTTGGGTTGGAAGGTGTTTTCGACGTCATGTTGCTGGGATTTCTTGCTATGATTCAGTTGCATATACCTTTGGAGTTCAGTCTATGTTGATGTCTCAGAGTTCCACGCGATGGCCAATCTGTCGTTTGCACTGTCTTCGGTTAGGTCTCAATTCCCAAGCTGCCTTGACAGCCAATTCTAGACGATACGCGTGTATAATATCATTGACTCCAGCGTGGATGATTCTTCATTATACAATTCATATGTGTGCAGGAATGGTGGACGCACTAGACCAGTCTGTCGGCGAAGTTTTCAAGACTCTCCGCGATGCTCACATGCTCGACAACAGCGTCGTCATCTTCAGCAGCGACAACGGTGGCCAACCATGGGGCCGGCACGCGACCCGCAGCATCAACTGGCCGCTGCGCGGATCTAAGGGCACGGTCTGGGAAGGAGGCACCAGAGTTCCAGCTTTCGTCTGGAGCCCTCTTCTGGCCAACACTCGGAGGGTGTCCAAACAACTGATGCACATCACCGACTGGCTGCCCACGTTATACTCAATCGGAGGTTTGTCCATTGTGTTAGCCTCAGTCCATAAAAACAAGCACAGTGTCCTATATGCATTCGCCTAACATGACTTGAAGGCAAAAGCCGTTTTCCTCTTCTTCTCTACTGCCAGTTTCATGGATCGTCCTTCAGTCCACGAACACATTCTTCGCCTTACGTGGTTTGTTGAGATTAATCAGGGAGGTTAGTTATTACACTGCAGATAATACAATAATTAACAAACAGCCTGAATGCTGGTGTAATGCAGCACAGAAAGTAATTAATGTGAAGTTGAAAGAATAAGCGTCCAAGGACAGTGACTTGTGGTAGACCTGATGTGACGGGACAATCGCGTGAGTTATAGCCATCAGATGTTACGCATTAGGTCCTGTTGGATAGGAAGCATCTAATTATCTACAATAATACGTATATTTAGCATGCCTAATTTTAAAAAGAGTAAATGGCGAGAAATCGTAGCGAAAACATTCTTGAAATCTAGAAAAATACAGACTATACTGGAGCCAGTCTGAGATGCCGAAAATACGTGGTTACCAAGAGAAGTGTTTCACATGAGTAGTGTTTCCAGAAACCGTTCTGGCTGTTGTGACAGATGTTTATTTTTCAAGGAATATATCATCAAATTGGGATAGATGATATTGATACAAGTCATCATTAACATCAACGAATGCACCTAAAGGCGACGAAGATGACGATTGAACAAAAGCTCGTGTTGTTGTTGCCACTCCACCATCTTGGTTCAAGGACACTGTGTACTCCGCGTACAATCTGTAAATATATTTCTAGCCTCTGCCTACTCTCACCCCGTGACAATATACTCGAGAAGCTTACACGGGATAATAGATAAAGGGATTGCGCTGCAGTTGAATGAATTATTGATTGATGTGTGGGGTTCAACGTCTCAAATCCACCATATGAAAATAGGAGACGTCGTGGTGGAGGGCACCGGAACTTTCGACCATCTGGGGTTCTTTAACGTGTACCCAAATTTGAGCAGACGGGCCTACAAAATTTCCGCCTCCATCGGAAATGCAGTCGCCGCAGCCGAAATTTGATCCCGTGACCTGCGGGTCAGCAGCGGAGTACGTTCGCCACTAGACCACCACGGCGGGGCAGTTGAATGGATTAGATGAGTAACCTGATTTAGGTGCAGCAATTACTTTTCCCGCCATCCAATCGCTGGACACGTTCCAATGAACATGAAAACACTGCGGAAAAAATTACTGCAATAATTGGCAGCCTGCTTGGTGAACTGGAGAGCGAATCCATCTATGGCATGTGCTAAAGTTTTCAGATTAATTTCAAGAAAAAAAAACCCTCATAGATCAGTGATGATTGCTTCTATGAGAGGATGTCCAAGATAAGCTTGAACTGGACAAATTTGAAAGTTGTCAGTTGAAAATGCGTTCATAAATACGTATTCCAAAGCTTCGCAGCACCCATCATTCGCAATCGCTGAATCAACTTCATTACAAAGAACAATGCTCCTATTTTTCGGACCATTAACAATGCTCCAGAATAAACGAAGATTATATTGTCAAATATAAGGAAAAGAAACGGGAATAATAATAAGAAAGGAAAAAAAAACTACTGGATTGCTTGGTGCTCACTACTTGAGCGGGCACGGATTATATGCTCCATATGCCTCCATATGCAGATGTTGCCGGACGTAACGCCACGGCTCGAATCGCGCCGGAATTAGGAAGTGCTGGTACTATCGCACAAAGCAGATTCCGTTCCATGCAGTGGGCTGGAAACAGCCAGATAGTCCGTTTCCTTGGAGGCGTCGGCCATCGATCAGAGTGCGCAGTATACATGCGGCGCTACTTTTCACGGTCATGCACTTGGCAGGGCGCTAACAAGCCGCTCTGTTCACGGAAAAGAAAAAAAAATGTGACTGTCCGCAAGTGTGGCTATTTATTTATTTATTCATTTATTTATTTATTTACTGTCGCATCTGCAGCACCCTTTTCATGCCGTAGAAGTCTTCGCAAAGCTCATAAAGTTACATTTTATGACTTCGTAGCTCCTTTGGTGTAAGCAACTAATCCCGTTTCAATTAAACATAAAGCGAGAAGTGGCGTATTATTACAGAAAAGAAATTCAGCAGAGGTTAAACGTAAGGCTCAGCTGGATTCCCTATATTATTACATGCTAACATCGCATTCATGCTTTTGCAGGTGGTGACGTGCAAGCTCTAGGCAAGCTAGACGGATTCGACATGTGGCGGTACCTGTCTCAAGGGGTGGGATCGCCTCGTGTCGAGATGTTGTACAACATTGACTACCGGTTCATGAACGCCTCAGCTCTTCGACTGGGCCGCTACAAGTTGGTGCTCGATGCCACCGGGTTTATGAACGAGCGCTACGTTCAACCGGGTGGCAACCGTCCGTACAAGGACCTCGACAAACTGCTAGCCCGGTCGACCGTAGCCAAAGTTCTCAGAGGCTTCTACAAAAAGGACGCGCTAAAGTTTCCCAAGGACTGGAGAAAAAGAGCGACGTTGAAGTGTGGCGTGCCGGACAAGGGAGATTTTTACCCGAACGACGGGGTCCACCTGTTCGACATCTTGGAAGATCCATGCGAGCTGAACAATTTGGCCAGCTCACATCCAGAGGTCAGTACTGACGGCGTGTCTGTTTGAGTTGGTAGCAAAACATATAGACAATTTCGAGGATGAGTTCCAGTGTCACCAAGTTGGGCTCTTAAACTACGTGTTTTGTACATTTAACAACTCAACAAACAGTGTTATTGTAGACGCATACGCATGAATACGTTTGGGTGGCTGCATACGATGTTTCATGACCTTGTTAATTCTCGTCGCGATATCAAAGAGAGAGAGAGAGAAAGAGAGAGAGAGAGATAAAACATCGTCCTAACTACCCAAGTTGGCGGCGCCTAGGTGTCTTACAGAAAATAGTCTAAAGAGGGTTTAATCTGGTGTGAGTTGGTGGATTGCTTAGGTATAAGTGACCGTACCTTAGCCACTAGACCACCGCGGCGGGGCGGCCCCTAATAACTGGGAGTGCAAACATTCATCTATATATATCTGCTTGCATCTTGTTCACATATGCTAATTTCACTTACTGCTTCAACAGGTTGTGACGTTCTTGAAGACGCGAATCAACGCCTACCAAGCTGAAGCGATGCCCGTGCAGTACAAGCCCAAAGATCCTGCCGGATTTCCAGAGAAACACAACGGAACTTGGGCACCTTGGGTGCAGACATCGTGCAGCTAGCACAGCGGACTTTCGAGCACAGTTCAAAATGTGTCCTGTACCTAATTAAGGCGATCTCACTGCAAAGCACATGTTCCGTGACTACTTATTGAATGAAGATCGAAAGCACGCCTTCCTGATTGCTTCTAGGGAACCTAGACGACACAGAACAGATGACGGAACAGAACCCCCTTGGAACATGGCGTGATCCGACACATCAACAGAGCAATGCAGAGAAATTGCTGCCACGCTCCCTGAGGTCAACCAACTTGCATGGCCGACTGCGACAGACTGAATAACAAACGTCTGGATATGCATCTGCGTACAAGACGCAGAATCCCCTCCTTGTAATAATTAAGTGTCCTTTGTAGCTTCCAGAGTGCAGAGTTGCCGACGAAGTTTCGCATCATCAAGACTATGAAGGGGCGTCGTGTTTACCCGTGCCTACGCGTACCGCATAGGGATGGCCGACACCATCGCCTGCGCACACAGCCGAGATGAGAAGACGATTCGACACGTCCTGTGCGACTGCCCTGAATATAAAATACAAAGACCATACCTTTATAGTACATTGATAAAGTTAGATTGCTAGGCGCTGTCAGAGGAAAGTATATTACGCCATCAACTAGACTCATCACCACAGAACAAGGCCGTGCAAACGCTACTGAACTTTTTGTGAACTATACTGGCTGGTGTGAACAACTCTGAGTGGATTGATTTTGTATGTGCGTGTGTGTCTGTGTATTTGTTCCTATTTATTTTTTCTCCCTCCCTCTCAACCCTCCCCCTATTCTGAAACCCCATTGCAGAGTAGAATACCGAGTAGCTCCCTGCCTTTTTTTTCCTCGTTTCTCTCTCTCTCTCTTTGCATCATCCACGAGGCTAAGTGGCATCGGTAGCAGGAGCCTCTTTGTGCATGCGTGCACTCTCTATATATCTCAAGTTTAGCTGTGTTCAATTGTTTTTGTAGTTTGTGCAAGCAAAGTTGATCATCTTGAATCAAATAGATCATTGGAAGCTTTTTATCATCATGGTATTTATGTTTGCCCATTACTATTCTTCCTACCTGTGTGCTCATAAAAATACACGCCAAATAATTGTAATCCCCCCCCCCCCACACACACAAACTTACATATGTTTCTTTAGGAGATCATGAAGTAAGGGTCTGTTTTTTAAAGTGTGTTTGAAGAATGCTGTGATAAAACCAGCGCTGATCGATGCGTTTAACATGCCTGAAATATACGCACAGAAACGGCGCGAAAACTCCTTTTCTAATTTATTGTGGATGTCTAACATACATGATGCATTTGACGTCTTTCTTTCAACAGTGATGTTGGTCGTGATACATAGACCTGTCGAAGTATAGTGCCCATTACTGGAATGTTATGAAGCTTTTGTTTTTTGTACATAGTGTAAATAAACGTTTTCTAGACAGTATGTTAAATGTTCTAGAATACGTCTATATGTGCACTAAAAACGGGCACGCGTATTGCCCACAAAACTATAAATTTCAGTATTGTGCGGAATATTGGACCTGTATGTCATGAGTCATCTTACAGGAGCGGTAATTACCGCCATTCGTGTAGTAACAACGAACAATGAACGCAGAAAATATTAAAGCGATGCACTGTGGTGTTTCTTCCCTGCTAAAGAGTGCCAGCCAATGTCAAAGACTGTTCAGCCTACCAAAGAAAATGCATTATTGTATGAAAATTGCGTTGAGAGAAGACAATAAAACATTAAAGCACCTATTGAATGAAAGGTTCACCTAGCATAGCCAATCGTGTAGCATCATGAGTGATACGACAGGAACACGAAATTTTTTCACGTGTTTAGCGTTCCTGTATAGGTACAGGTATTTATGAAAGTGTTTAATATTTCAATGTAATTTTACACTACAGGTTATCTTTATGTTCAGCATTGACGAGGAGCTGGATAATAATGCTGAATAAATATATTTATACTCTCTCTATCATATTGTTCTGGGATGTATAGCGTTTTTTGAAACCACCACCACGACAGAGCCCATGGGTGGCACTTTGCTTGCTCTTGCTGTGCTCTGATAAAGTAAGCACAATATAATGCGTATTGGAAAGTACAAGAACACGAGTATTAAAAAGAATCAACATCATAAACCGGCACGCACTCAATCAACTCCCAAGAACTTGGTACAGGTGGTTAACAAGAAAACCTGCAACGTGCGTTCCCTAAAAGGTGTTCGCCAGCAGCGTGTTCTCACGTTAATTTTTAGTAGCTTAATGTAGTTAGCTGTGCGCGATGTGCTCAATTTCTGTGGCACAATTATAGGCAGAGTTATACAGCAGAGCTGTTTTGGTCGAGCTGTGCCTACAGACATGAGTGAAGAAAAAAAAATTTATGTCCCAATCCATGCTACAGGGGAGATGTAAGAAACGCTCAGAATAATTACCCATAGTGACGTCACGATGGGTAATCTAAATGATGATGTAAATTATTTGAAAGAATGGAGTTTTCTCTAACGGGACCCTTTGCATGAATCTGACTGTAATAAGCGCAAACGTCACACATTTGGAGAAGAAACGAAGTTGCACAGACACACACAATTATTTCAGAAATTTCGGGACATGTCCGTTTACTCGAATAATACGTACATGTTTCTTCTCAACAGTCGCCAGGGATTGTGTAGTCGTGTACCCTGATACGCGTGAAACGCTGGGGTGATTTGCCACCGCGTCAGAAGCAACAATGCTCGCCACTCATGGGGGCACCGCTGATAGCAACGATTCCAACAGAAACGCCAGGAAGTTGAAATGAACATTTTAGATGCACAGCCATCGACGTGGCCCAAGTAATAATTAAACAACTTTGCCTCGATGAGGAAACACCTGGTTTCTTGGGTCATGTCCACGAAAAGGTAACCAGCTGCCAAAAAAAAATTAATTTTTGAAGTGCATATTTAAACTGGTAGTTACCAGTGCAAGAACACTGTTGCTATGATTCTGCACGAAAATCTGACAGCAATGAGAATTTCCGTACATAACCTCTAACGTGCTTAACTCCAATAATTCCGGTGAAATGAAGCTTCAAATTTACTGCGAGAAGACACGAAACTGAACAACGTGTTTAGTGAGCAAGTACACGAGAAAAACAGACACAACAGCGGTAGACGTATGCTAGGGCGAGCGCATATCTTTTGCGAGACTCGATAATGCAAGCGATCGCGGGTATTGGCACACCAGTGAAAACAGTGTCCACGTAGATACGCGGATTCCTCCAATACAAATAACCCTAGAGGAAGGTGATCCCTCATATCAAATATATGAATCACCCTTGAACACCTCAACCTAATCCTGTAAATATTGTGTCTTCCGTCTCAACATCACATTTATTATGTACCGATGAGTGTTGCGTTCATGCAGAAGTGTGTTTTTGCTTTTCACACCCGTCGCAATGCGGCTGCCGCGAACAGGATTGTAATCCACCATCGGTGTTTGTTAGCAGTGGGACGCAGACCTTTTCACCCTTTTCACACAAATTGCCTACGATCGAGCGCGCGATTATGCAGAAGCAAAAGTAAACATTTATTGTTTTACGAGGAACATTACCGATTCTGTTTTCGTCATTCATGTGCTGCTTAAGACGAGCAGAAAACGAACGCAAACTGTGGCACAGCGCGTGCACGAAGTGAGCGCGTCGTCATGTAGGCTCGCGGCGCCGGGCATCGGAGAGTGCGTGCCGTGACGTCACTCAGGCCCCACACCAGGAGGCGCCACTCCAACTTGTCGAGGCCAATACGATATGCAGGCCGTCTCTGTTTGATTGATATGTGGGGTTTAACGCCCCAAAACCACCATATGAGTATGAAAGACGCCGTAGTGGAGGGCTCCGGAAATTTAGACCACCTGGGGTTCTTTAACGTGCACCCAAATCTGAGCACACGCGCCTACAACATTTCCGCCTCCATCGGAAATGCAGCCGCCGCAGCCGGTATTCGATCCCGCGACCTGCGGGTCAGCAGCTGAGTACCTTAGCCACTAGACCACCACGGCGGGGCAGGCCATCTCAGTTATTACGCAGCATGATTAAAAAAAAAAGAGAGAGGAAGGTTGTTGTGTGAAGCAAACCTATAGTGCGTATTCTTCCCGGTGTACTATATCCGCTACTGGCCTTGTCGTTATTGGCCAATAAATAATTAGTCATTGTTATATTTGTAACTCAAAAAGTACTTGAATAATTATTAAAATGTCAGTGAGGCAGATTTGGAAACGTTGAAACGATATCTGTCCGTGCTAATTCCAACAACGTATTTTTCGCGTTCTCATTTTTTTCTCTGTGGATAAATAATCTCACAAATTGTAAAAAAAGAACACGTGATGGTGCGCACACTTGCTAAAGAAAGTAGAGCCCTCAAATAACCTTACACTACTTTGCTTCTTTTTCGTTGCCAGAAACCGCGTTTTGATTGATTGATTTGTGGGGTTTAACGTCCCAAAACCACCATATGATTATGAGAGACGCCGTAGTGGAGGGCTCCGGAAATTTCAACCACCTGCGGTTCTTTAACGTGCACCCAAATCAGAGTACACGGGCCTACAAGATTTTCGCCTCCATCGGAAATGCAGCCGCCAAAGCCGGGATTTGATCCCGCGACCTGCGGGTCAGCAGCCGAGTACCTTAGCCACTAGTGCACCGTGGCGGGGCAGAGACCGCGTTTTGCACATCGGCAAGGGTGTCAACAGCATGCGATGCAGTTTTGCAAGGATCTCTTCCGCTTGATTGTACGTCCTTACCACCATTCAATACGGTCAAGTGTCCCCATTGATAACGCGGCCGGATCACCGTTCTGAGTGATTGCGGCCTGACTGTGTAAGATCAAGGTGGCGCGTTTCTTTGAACGGGAAGTGGCAGATAACGCGATCCATATTTTTTTCTTTCTACATTTCCTATTGATATACTGGCTATCTCAAAGTGAGCTTTGTTTGAGGGCTCTTCTTTTTGATGCGCGCAGCCGTTTAGTCACGTCTTATTTTTTTTGTATTTCGCGGGCTTTCTTTATAAACAGGAAAAAAAAGGAGCACGCCATTAGTGCATTGTTAAAGGTAGCACAGACAGATGTCGTTTCAACATGCGCACATCTGTTTTATTGACACTTTGATAATTTGGCGGGTACATTTTAGAGTTATGAATAAAATTATGACTAATTATTTATTTGTCATTAACAGAAATTAAGTAGGGCTACTACAGTACACTGGGAACAATATGCACTAGCCTTGTTTCGCGTATAGCCGTTCTTCTTTCTTTAACTCGAGCTGCGTGATTACTGGGACGTTCTGTACACGTGCATATGAAAGTGGGGGAGTGTCGGCTGGTGCCACCAGTAGCCATTACGGCAAGTGTGGAACACTCCATTTGTTTGCTTGTTGGCATCAAGTACCACGTGATCTTATTACGAGCTGGCAGCTGACCCTATATTGCACCTACCAGCTCACACAATCAACTGAAAAGCATAACGCTGGGAGCATAACATTGAAAAGCATAACGCTGAAAAGCATAATGTGCGCACAGTTCAGTGAAAAGAATAACGTTCGCAGTTGAAAACTATATAGCAGCATTTGACAATGCAGACAAATTTTGTGCTTTGTCACAGAGGAATGAATGATTTTGCCTTGATGCGGAAATTCAAAGTAAGTTGCATTGACGGTAGGCCCGTGTGCTCAGATTTGGGTGCACGTTAAAGAACCCCTGGTGGTCGAAATTTCTGGAGTCTTCCCCTACGGCATCTCTCATTACCATATGGTGGTTTTCAGATGTTAAACCCCACATATAAATCAATCAATCAAGGTGCATTGACTAACGTGGTGATTTGTGTAGTCCGTTTGACAGCGCTACCAGAGTACAGGTGTGCGAAAACGCCCCGCTGCGGTGGTCTAGTGGCTAAGGTACTCGGCTGCTGACCCACAGGTCACGGGATCGAATCCCGGCTGCGGCGGCTGCGCTTCCGGGGGAGGCGGAAAATGTTGTAGGCCCGTGTGCTCAGATTTGGGCGCACGTTAAAGAACCCCAGGTGGTCGAAATGTCCGGAGCCCTCCATTACTACGTCTCTCATTATCATATGGTAGCTTTGGGACGTTAACCCTCCCCCCAAACACACACAAATATATATATATATATATATATATATATATATATATATATATATATATATATATATATTTAGGCCCTTAGGCACTGATTCTCGCCAGTACATGATCACTTTTGCGAAATGTCGTTGCAGGAAGCTCAGCTACAAGAGCTTCCGTTTAGCTGTTACGAGTTGCGCGTGGAGCTTACACCTAAAAACTGAACGTTTATTAAACACGTGAACCTTATATTGTGAGCGATGCATCACAACACGACGCCTTGCTCAGTGCCGCGCGAAGTGTGCTTGACTAAGCATATTTTATTAGCTTCGCTTCGCTCACACATGGTGTAGAAAAGTATTAGCAGGTGTGTTTCACGGACATAGGCGTACGTGGGGGCTTGGGCGTACGCACCTGGTCTCTTGGTCGAGTCCAAGAGACCACATGCTTTCACACTATATGAAACAAATAATATATATATATATATATATATATATATATATATATATATATATATATATATATATATATATATATATATATATATATATATATATATATATATATATATACTGCCGTGCGTATGCTCCAGTGGTGAGGACAACGAAGCAGCGCGAGTGTCCTTGGCCGAGGGAAAAAGACGAAGAGGTCGTGCAGTCTAAATCGTATTTGTTTGAGGCGCTTTGTGTGCCCGTCAATCTCGCGTCGTCCCACTGGTGGAGGAGCTGGGTACGTCTTCATGCTTGGCACCCCTTCGCGGACCCGACATTCGAGCCCGGAATCACTACCACCCGTCGACACACCAGTCCACCGTTCCAGCCGCCGTCTGCGAGGCCTAGCTCCCGAGCTCAATCCCTTGCCAGAAACTGCCAGCAATCGCTTGCCTCCTTCAACCACCATGGCCACTGCAGCTACATCGCACATGCCACTTCAGAATCCCATGATTCCTGACTGCTTTAATGTTGAGACCTATGAAGATGCACAAGACTGGCTGAACCAGTCCGAACGCTGCGCGAAGTACAACCAGTGGGCCACCCCAGAAGACAAGCTCGCGAATGTGTACTTCTACCTGAAAGACAACGCCCAGACGTGGTACATCAACAGGGAAAGAAGCATGGCTACGTGGGACGACTTCCGCAACCAGCTGATCGACACCTTTAGTAGCCTTGACAGAAAGGAGAATGCGCAACGTCTCTTCGAAGCTCGAATTCAAAAACCAAATGAGAGCGTCGCTATGTTCACCGAAGACATGACCCGTCTTTTCGGCAGGGCGGATCCCGAGATGCCGGAAGACAGGAAGCTACGGTATCTAATGCGAGGCGTGAAAGAGCAACTGTCTGCTCGGCTTGTGAGAAATCCGCCAACAACAGTAGCTGAGTTCACGAAAGAAGCCACAGCTATTGAACGGGCCCTACAGCAACGGTACCGCCAGCAGAACACGGTCAACGTTCGAGAGAGTAGCCCTGTTACGACTGCGGCGAGCCTCTGCGACAACGACAGGCCTCTGCGGGAAGTCATCCGGGAGATTTTGAGGGAGGAGCTTAGCAGTTTGGTTTAATTCCAGCAACTGAACCGACGACGGCATTGTCTTTTGTCGCTGATGTTGTCCGGGATGAGGTACGCCAGGCTCTCTCTTCATCCGGCTATAATTGTGTGCGACGACATTTTACTTATGCTGATGCAGTCCGACGCCCCGTCGTCGCGCCTTCAGCACAGCAGAATCCAATGACTGGACCACCACGAACCCTGCAAACACAGCCGTTGTCACCGCCGACAACTTTCCCAACCGCACCAATCTCGCCGACAAGACGAATGCCATTTAGCCAAAATGTGGAGCCCACAACGTGGTTCAATAGTGAGTCCCCATTTACCTACCAACTTCAGAAAACCGATTTGTGGTGTACCGCTGACCGTCCAGCGGTATGCTTTCATTGTGGCGAAGCCGGGCACGTTTACAGAGTTTGCCGTTATCGCCACGCTCAGTACTCGATATTTCCTCGCTACCATGATTACGCTACGTACGACGATCGACGCACGAACAATGACACTCCTATGAACACACCACCGCAGAATCCAATGAGGCCCGGGTCACGTTCTCTATCCCTTGCGTGGGGCACTTCACCTAATCGTCGCAGTTAAGCCGACGTCACCAGGGGCAGGTCCCCTAGCCCGCGACGGGTAAACTAGACGCAGCGACCTTGGGTGGTGGGGTTGCCATTAATCTAACTTCCGAACAGCCCCCATTGCAGAAATATAACAGCTCGAAGCCACCGATGCCGAAGACGACGACAGCAACGACTAATCCGACGAATGGAACAACTGCCGACGTAACCGACGTTATCAGCACTGACCTCGCCGTTCACATTGACGGCCACCAAGTGACGGCTCTTGTGGACACCGGCTCCCACTTTTCTAGCTCCTGCAGCTAGCCGACAGACTAAGGAAGGTCAAGATGCCATGGCAGGGACCCAATATAAGAACTGCAGGAGGTCAGTTTATGACACCGGTTGGAAAGTGCGCGGCCCGACTCTTCATCGCTGGTTCCACCTTTGTCGCCACCCTCGTCATTCTTCACGAGTGCTGTAAACAGCTCATATTGGGAATGGATTTCTTGGGCGAATACGGGGCTGTGATTGACATCCGTGACAGAACCGTAGCGTTCACTGTAAGCTCGGAGACTCCTACATATGAGAAACACCAGCCACCTCACTTCCGTATTGCCGATGACGACGTCATACTGCCGCCACGAAGTTGTTCCCTCGTATCCATGCAATGTGACAAGTTACAAAACGGTACTGGCATCGCTGAACACATCAAGGAGCTCGCATTCACTAGCAGCATTTCTGTTGTCAGGGCTGTCATCACTGTTATTGACGGATGCGCTGAACTACTATTGACAAATTTCAGCAGAGAACGCCAACACGTAGTTAAAGGCACGGCTATTGCCTATTTTGACGAACTCTCGCAAACAGAAGATTGTCATTTAGTGGAGGAAGCAGCAGCGTCTACTATCACTACACCGACACCTGACGACGTTGGTCCAATGTTATCTCCCATTGAGCGAGACCGCCTTCTCACGCTGATCAACAAGTTCCATGGCTGCTTCTCATCCACATCAAGAGTTGGTCAAACGCCACTGACGAAACACCGCATCATCACGCATTCCGACGCCAGGCCCATCCGGCAAAATCATTATCGAGTCGCCGCAAAGGAGCGTGAGGCAATTCAAAAACAGGTGAAAACGATGCTAGAAGATGGTGTTATTCGGCCATCTAACAGTCCTTGGGCATCACCTGTAGTACTCGTCAAAAAGAGGGACGGTAGCTTGCGTTTCTGCGTCGACTACCGTAAGCTTAATCAGATCACAAAGAAGGACGTCTACGCTCTGCCGCATATTGATGATTCATTGAATAGACTACGAAACGCACGCCACTTTTCGTCTATGGACTTAAAAAGCGGCTACTGACAAATTGAAGTGGATGAGAGAGATCGTGAGAAGACCGCCTTTGTTACGCCCGATGGACTTTATGAATTTCAGGTTCTTCCTTTCGGTTTGTGTTCGGCGCCAGCAACATTCCAGCGTCTCATGGACACGGTTCTGTCGGGACTTAAGTGGCAAACCTGCTTGGTGTATCTCGACGACGTGATTGTCTTTTCGGCGACTTTCGAGGAACACTTACGAAGGCTCGAAGCAGTTTTTGAAGCAATACGCTTGGCCGGTCTTACTATAAAACCAGAAAAGTGCCACTTCGGCTTCCACGAACTTCAATTCCTCGGTCACGTTGTGAGCAGCCAAGGGATCCGACCCGACCCGGATAAAATTGCCGCCGTGGCAAACTTCCCGACGCCATCAGACAAAAGTCAGTGCGCCGTTTTTTTAGGGCTCCGTGCCTCTTACCGGCGGTTTATTTCTAATTTGTCGCGCATCGCATGGCCATTGACACAGCTTAGTCGGGAAGATACCCCCTTTAGATGGGTTGAAGACCAACAGCAGGCATTTCACGAGCTTCGTCAGCGCATGCAAACACCCCCCGTGCTGGTCCACTTCGATGAAGACGCGCCAACAATACTTCGTACAGGCGCTAGTAATGTGGGTCTTGGAGCAGTGCTCGTACAGTCGAAGGACAACAACGAAAACGTGATCGCCTACGCCAGCAGGACGCTGTCCCGAGATGAAGCTAATTACACTACGACGGAAAAAGAATGTCTTGCAATGGTATGGGCAGTCCTGAAGTTTCGTCCTTATTTGTACGGCTGCCCATTCACCGTTATCAGCGATCACCACTCTCTCTGTTGGTTAGTCAACTTGAAAGATCCGTCTGGCCGCCTTGCACGATGGAGTCTTCAGCTCCAAAAAGCTGACTTCACTGTTGCCTACAAGTCGGGAAAACGACACACCGATGCCGACTGTCGTTGAGCCGTCATCCCCGGACAACGAAGATGACGACACGGCCTTTCTCGGAATTGTGAACACTGCCGCTTTTTCTCAACAGCAGCGTGGCGATGCTGAGCTGCCACCACTTAGAGATTACTTACAAGGGCGAACGAATAGCGTTCCGAAGTTATAGAGGGCTGCCGTCGTACTGCTTGCTAAATGAGGTTCATTATAAGAGGAACATTTCACCCACCGGCAGCAGCTACTTGCTCGTCGTTCCTTCTTCGCTTCGCCGTGAGGTAGCGCAAGCCTGTCACGACGACCCTACCGCTGGTCACTTTGGTTACGCAAAAACATTGGCGAGGATAAGGCAGAACTATTACAGGCCAAGACTTGCCGAAGTTGTCAAAACTTAAGTGCAGGCATGTCTAGATTGCCAGCGCCGCAAGCCAGCATTCCTCAAACCAGCTGGCCTGCTGCAGCCTGTTCGAGTGCCGGCGACACCGTTCGCACAAATTGGCATGGATTTTCTGGGCCCCTTCCTAGAGTCTGCCGCTGGAAACAGGTGGATTATCGTCGCCACGGATTACCTGACCCGATACGCGGAGACAGGCGCTCTGCCACGGGCAACGACCGCTGAAGCGGCGCAATTTTTCATCGAAGCCATCATCTTAAGACACGGTGCAGCCGCAATAGTCATCACCGACAGAGGTACTGCGTTCATGGCAGAGCTTTTGGACACCATTTTTCGACTAAGTGGTACAGCTCACAGGAAGACAACGGCGTATCAACCCCAGACCAACGGGCTCACCGTATGCCTCAACAAGACCCTGGCTGACATGATAAGCATGTACGTAGATGTAGAGCACAAAAACTGGGACATCATTTGGCCTACGTCACGTTCGCGTACAACACGGCTCGTCAGGAGACCACTCGGAAGACACCCTTTAGTCTCCTTTACGGACGCAAGGTTACGACAACGTTAGACGCAATGCTCCCTCATGGAAATGATGGCAATGAGACAGACGCCGAAGAGTTTACCCAGCTAGCAGAAGAAGCCAGACAACTTGCCAGGTTGCGAATCACCAAACAGCAAGACGACGATGCCAAGTATTAGAACCTCCGGCACAGACCCGTCATATACAACGTGGACGACAAAGTATGGGTCTGGACACCTATTCGTCAGCGTGGGCTCTCCGAAAAGCTGTTGCGAAGATACTTCGGACCCTACAAGGTCCTGTGACGCATCAGTGACGTCAACTACGAGGTTGTTCCGGACGGCGTGCAGTGTTCAAAGCGGCGCACACATTCACCAGAAATTGTCCACGTGCTTCGGATGAAGCCTTACTTTCAGTGACTAACTGTGCGGTTTTGGTTTCGCCTTGCTTCTCAAACGTTTAACATCGGGACGATGTTTTTTTTTTAAAGGGGGAATAATGCCGCGCGTATGTGGCAGTGGTGAGGACAACGAAGCAGCGCGAGTGTCCTTGGCCGAGGGAAAAAGACGAAGTCGTTGCAGTCTGTTTCCTGCGATCGATAAATCGTATTTGTTTGAGGCACTTTGTGTGTCCGTCAATCTGGCGTCGTCACAATATATAAATATATAAATAAATAAATAAATATATATATATATATATATATATATATATATATATATATATATATATATATATATATATATATATATATATATAATGCTTCTCGCAATCGCAATGGCTGGTACCCGGACTGTCTGACAAAAAAGATGGGAATTTAACAATTTTTTGGTTTACTGAATGAACGCCTTCTACTGGAATTATCGACAAATAACCTGCGTCGCCATAACAGTTATGTTTAAAAAAATAACGAAGCAGCAATGTCTGAGCATCCTTATGGGGCACACTATGCGAACCTCCCTAAGGTGCATAGAATGGAATACACCCCCCCCCCCCTCTGCTCTCCCACCCCGTTCATGGCTATGTTCACGGAGGAACATCTGACAACGTTCTTACTTATCCTACACCATAAACCACGGTCTTGCTGGGATGGCTAATAGTACCATGAGAACACCTTTTAGCTCATTTTCAACGTGAATGAGCTTAAAAGGCCGTCGACCTTCACTCGGAGCAGTACCGAGGCCACTGCTTTCTTTGGCTGATGATGTGAGCGTTCTGAATCTGTCAGCAGTTCAGTTCAGTGCGACAACATTCAGGTGCTTGGATTTAGTGAGCCTTGTGTGCTACGTTTTCAGACGTCATAGCCTAGCACCTAAACAGCATTCCATCAAGATATACGCCAGCTACGAGAGTGGCATGTCCTTTGTGGTGCCTCGACCAGCCGCAAGTGCGTCTAGAAATTCCGGGTATCAAAAAGAAAAGCAATCACTCCAGAGTACCATTGAAGCAAGCAACACTGCTATTATTACATGAGTTGTACTTGGACCGAACGCAGATATACACTGATGGGTCCGTCTAGTCCAGCAGCTCATCAGGTGCCACTGTAATTCAGGCTGCAGCCATGACAATCAAATTTAAGTTGTCGCATATGACTACTTCTACGGCATCAGAGCTTGCTGCTTTAAGGGCTGCTTTACAATATCTCGTTCAAGAGCGTCCAGGAAAATGGGTCACATTCTGTAATTCGAAGGCTATATAGGCTTCAGAGTTTGGAGTCTGCCATGCGTAGGAGGAATCATGAACAATTGGTATAAGAAATAAGACATTGCCATCATGAAGCTCTAGCACGAGGGCATGATATTATATGTCAATGGCTGCCTGGACAAATTGGTATTACAGGAAATCAATTAGCCGATGATGCAGCCCACTCAGCCCATGAAGGAACCCGTGTGGTCCCGATTCCTCTATAAAGGAATGATGCAGCAAGACAACATTATCTGCTGGCTCGAGCTCTTACACGCACGTTCTGGTCGTCTTCCAGCTTCCAAAGGTGTCAATTATATGAACTGGATCCTTCGCTCAAGATAAAGCTACCATCACAACTTTCCCGCTCTGATGCGACACTGTTATGCCGCCTTTGGTTGGGTGTTGCATTCACAAAGGTGTACTCCTTTCGCATTGGTATGGCAGACACCTCTACATGCGACTACTGCGGAGCTGAAAAGACCATCGAACACGTCCTGTGCAGCTGCGCTTGCTGCGACACACAGCTATGCCAGCTCCGGGTGGTTTTGAATCAACTTGACTCCAGACCATTTTCTGTGCAGAAGATTCTAGGACCTTGGGCATCTGCCTCAGTTGCGCAGAAAGCGACAAAAGCACTCCTACTTTACTTAAAGTCAATAAACCTTAGCGACCGCCCGTAGACTGTGTGTGCTCCCCCGAGGGTGCTCGTGAGTGTGTGTGCCTTCTTATCTCTCTGCAACCTCTTTTCTCCCCTTCATTCTTTCCCCAGTGCAGGGTAGCAAACCGGATGTGCGTCTGGTTAACCTCCCTGCCTTTCCTTGCATCTTTATCTCTCTCTTGTGTGCGGGGCGTTCGCCCATCTCTGCCATTAGGCTTACGACAATCGCTTATGTCGTCAACCAGATCGCTCCTGCCATTTTTTTCGTCATAAAGACTCTTCGGACACAAATTTTAAAAAGAGAGCAACAAAGGCGTTAACAATAAGTGATAATTTATACCGTTTCGTGAGTGAAAAGCAGGACATGATTATGATGCACTCCGTAGAAAAGACCTTTAGAAATTTCCAGCACCCTTGATTCTTTCATGTACAATTTAGGCCAAACTAAGCGGGCCTTCCCCTCGACCAAAGTCCGACCACGTAAGTCTTCATGGAACCCGCATTTTCTGGGTTAGCAGCGAACACCACAGCCATTGTACCGCAAGGCGATCTACACATTTAAAGGTCACCTCCGCAATTTCCAATGTACGTTTAACAACCATTCAATTGGGCTAGTGTTATTCTGCCTCCTCAATTGTCATTCTTTTGTTTATCGTGCTGCCAATATCTTTTTGAATACGCTTAGCTGTCTCTGTATATTTGATTAGAGAAAAAAAAAGCGAAGTCTGACTTCATAAGCATTCACAGGGAGTCCGATTACCATATCTTTTTCGACGGGACATTCATTATCAGCACTTATCGAGTCCGCGGTCTGCGTTCCACGCATGGTTGGTTAGTATCGTCCATGCTTCCGAACGGTTTCCGTCCGGGCTGTCAAAGAATTATCTGCCAGGTGTCCCTGTGATTAGATACACAGGAAGCACGTGTTGAAGAGCCACTCAGCGTGACTATTCAAGAACAGGATCAGTCGACCGCTGACGCTGACGTAAAGAAGCCGGTCGCTGCTCCTCTGCAACGGTAAGTAGTAGCAATAATAGCAATATTAAACATTATTTGGGTTTAACGTTCCAAACCTGCGATATGATTACAGACGCCGCCATAGAGAGCCCCAAAGTTACGAACACCTGGGACTTTTTATCGTGCACCTAAATCTAAATATACGTACCTCCGCCTGAAGTTCGAACCTCAGTAAAGCGCCCTAACCATTTACCACTGTGGCGGGTACTGTGGCGGGCACTGTGGCGGGATGCTGTGGTAAGTTTCTTGCGGAAAGCAGAGTGAATAGGTTTGACGGGTTTAGGCAACATATCAGACGTTTAACTTAACAACGCAGCCCCGCCGCGGTGGTCTATTGGCTAAGGCAGTCGGCTGCTGACCGGCAGGTCGCAGGTTATAATCCTGGCTGCGGCGGCTGTATTTCCGATGGAGGCGGAAATGATGTAGGCCCATGTGCTCAGATTTGGGTGCACGTTAAAGAACCCCAGTTGGGCGAAATTTCCGGAGTCGTCCACTACGGCGTCTCTCATTATCATATGGTGGTTTTGGGACGTTAAACCCCCGATATCAATCAATCAACTTAACAACGCGGCTGCCAAATGCTATACGTGTGCGCGTTTTGAGCAGTTCGTCGACAAACTATACCAAACTGACACAACTTCAGTGTCATGCACATGTTTGAGTAGAAAGCGCGAAAATTCCTTGCGATCTGTTCTCAGTCATCCAAGAAGCTTGCGTGTGTCGAAAACACTCGTCTCAATAGCGTTCCATTTTTTGCTGACAGCAATACGGCGTACGATTAATAGCAGATTGGAATAATGAAACGCAAACAAATAGCGATTACATGCCGGATTTGTGACGTTAAAAGTCGGAGAACGATAGAGTTAGAAGATAGAAACGAAGTTTCCCCGGAGACCTCCCATTGTGTGGTAGGCACTGGAGATTACATACCCAATAATTGATCTATATACTCAAGCGTATATGGACTTTACAGAGAGTGTAAAGGTTCGAGCTCGTCGTCAAAGCCGGTCACAGTGATGAGCCTTACAAAGACTGCCTTGTAGCTCGATTTCTTCTCAACCACATTTTACTTTTATTTTTTTCTTTACAGACTCTAAATGCAAGCTAATGAATAAACATGTCCCTGAAGCCGCTACACCTTTACCCGTACGATTCGAAGCGCGGAAGTTTTTCGGCGCTGTTAAGTTTAGTGTTATTATGTGTGGAGATCTCGCCAGCAGCATGCTCTCCTCGACCGCACATCGTCTTCATCCTGGCGGATGACATGGTAAGCAAAAAATCCGCAATGCACCTTGCATTTCGCGTAGACTTCTCGATGAATCAGTCTACATTGAAGTAAATATCGCTATGAGTAAATAACGCCTCCTAGTGTACCGATTTTGTGTGTGCGTGTATATTCATGTTTTGCTTATAATTTATTTTTGAACTCTCTCTCTTTCAACCCCCTATTCCCCAACCGCAGTGTAGGGTAGCATATCAGATACTAGCATCTGGTTAACCTCCCTGCCTTCCTTTTTTCTCGTTTCTCTATCTCTCTCAACTCTTCCCTTTGACGTGGTATTTATACGAATGCGTCAACCTATTTATATTTAACAGCGAAGTGAATTATTGCGTGCGCCTAAAACGCGTCCCGGTCATTATGGTTATCACATTATTGGTGGAACTCATATAGGTTAGGCAGCCCTGTAACGCAGCTGGCGGGGGACTCGTTCAGGTTCAGGTTTTCTAACCGCTATCCACCTCACGCGCTCATGCTCTGAGCAGTATATTTGACGCCACAATCGGAGAACGTGTATATATATATATATATATATATATATATATATATATATATATATATATATATATATATATATATATATATATATATATATATATATATATATATATATATATATATACAGTGAGTGACGGCAACGTCAACGCCAGTGACAAATTCAGTCGAGAGTGTCCATTGCAATCGCAATAAAAGGATCGACGCCACATTTACTGCGAAATACGAAGTACTTTGCTGCTCAGCTTACAATAACAGTGCCGTGGGGCATGCTGGCAAAAGTGAACTCAATTATGTACACTAGACTATCAGTGCAGTGTTCAATACCAATTTTATATTCTTAATGCCTCCTCTATGAACTCACCTGATCTTTTTTTAGTCTATTTTGATTTGATAAACATAGCCGTGATATATATTTTTGTACTTTTAAGCATGTGAACGTGGTGACGATGCAGCTTAACTGAAATCATGTTTGGCTAAATTTCTGGCTCCAAAGTAAAACGACGGCTGCCGGTTGACTACTGTTCTGGCTACATTGTTTAATTTTGTGGCCCTTTTCTCCTTGGATATTCTGGCAACACTGGCTATCACACACACAGGAAGAGCCATTGCGAAATACAGGTTGTAGCTTTTGAGGTGCCTCGAATGCATCGTAATGTTTTCTTGTGGGACAAGTGGTGGGCGCATAGCTGATATATCATAACTCGTACTATATATCTCGACCATGACGGAACGCTGCAGCGCAGCTTTGAGTATTCATAGTACAACTGCTTAGAAGTAGCTGTAGAACGGCCACTCGCATCATTCATACGCATTGTTTATCGCAAACGTACTTCAATGCCTTCAAATTACAAGGTTTCCTCAATGCCGTCTTTAGCTTTATGATAAGGATGACTTTGCGATACCAGAAATACGAAGAAAGCTAGAACGTTAGCGGGTGTCCTTAAACGGACCACGTAACACCAAGAGGATGACAATTTACGAATTAATGCCGTCAATGTTGTTTCAGTCATGAATAGAAAATCAACTGCTGTGGCAAGAATTCCAACAAGCTCTGCCAAAGCACAGCTCAAAATGTTTCACACAGCATCAATTACAGCTGCTGAACCCGTATAGTCTCTGTCATCACGTCGGGAAACCTCCATCTGGTGGGCTCCAAAGAGAAGGAAAATGTCGCTCTAAATATATGAAGAAGGTTTCTTGTGTGGTTCATTCAAAACACTGCCTTATTGTACACTCTCGAGCACTTCCTATAGCTCATGAAGGAAGTGCTGCCTATGTACAGCATGTTTGGCGTGTTTGTTAACTTCCTTGATATGTTGCTCCTGCTATGAGCGCATGTGGCTTACTATGTACGCTGCGTTCCTGGCTGCTCGTGAGGTCTTTTAGCTTCAACACTATGTCGGAGTACTCGTGCGTTTCCACTGCTGGAGGGCTGTTTTACTGCGTGGAGAATGTGACGACATCCATGTTCATGGTTGAGAACACGAAACTGAACAGGTTCAGTAAGTTTGGTCACGTATTGCAGCATTCACAATGAAACCTACTCATGTTCCAAGTGTTCACTTGAACCTTTTTGTTTAAAGATGGCCGAGATTCTGATGTTCACACTTTAGGGAGCACAGAGACACTTTTTCAGGACGGTCATGAAACGCTGCCAATCGTTAGTTGAGGCTCCTGAGAAGATGTAAGTCAGCCATTACAAGCGCAGCACGTGAGCTAGAATTCAATGGCCGTCGACCTAGAAGCTCAAGGTCGACGGCCATTGGCTGATTGGCGCATCATGAGCTGGGTAGTTACCACGGCCTCCGCAGGGTCTGTCACGTACCCGCACGTGCACTTCGATCTCACTAATAATAGTAAGCCACTCGTTCAAAGAAAACAAAAAGAAAACTGAGTGCTTAAGGTGATGAGAAGCGCTCACAAACGGACGATTCATTTTGCGCCATTGTAACCTCCCCCCTTGCGTAAGCGCAGCTTTCAGCGTGCCTACTGGTTCGAAAACAGAGAATGTGAAGCGTGCAACAATGCTCGTACTTGACGGATTCTAAATATATTTGGTGGCAGTATATTCGTGCAAAAACTTCTTTAATAAAGCCATTGATATACTTAGCAATGGGTTGTGAGGTTACTTTAACGGAATCTTCACCCTATTTTTTTCTATATACAATCGAAAAAGCTTTTTTCTTTTGCTGAAACCTAACGCAAATACATCGACACTGACATTCTACTAAGAACACCAGGGCCGCATGCTATTGGAGGTCTTATGTACGTATCCTGATTGATTTCTTAGCAGCGGGCTCGTCATGTAGGCTCACAAGTGACGCTAGGGACCACTCCCATAAAAACGGGCTTGGAAGCGTGCCCACTTGTGCCTTGAATGGGATTACGTGAAGCGGCTATAGCAACTGGCAAATTCCATGATAAATTTGACAACAAAGAATGTAAATGACGTACGAAACATCTGGTGAGCTGCTAAAATTAGTCCATAATGGAACGCGCTGACCTTGTGATTACGCCAAGATGTCTTAAGCGGTCCCGGAAGATATATTTTGGCAGTAAACCGATGTACAGAAAGCCACATATCTATCTCGGCACATTAGGTAGTTTTGTTATATGATATTTTAGTGAAAACTTTACATGAAGGACCGAGAAGAATATGGTAAAAATGTTTTAAAAATGAAACAATTACCAAGCACAACCAAAAAAAAGAAATGGACAATGAAAACTTGTTCTGACACAATTTTTATTGATAATACCTAATGTTAGGGCATAACGTTCCAAAACCACCATACGAGTATGAGAGACGCCGTAGGGTAGGGTTCAATAAATTTCGACTACCAGGTGTGCTTTAAAGTGCGTGAATGCCATAACCCAGGCCTCAAGCATTTTAGGCTCAATCGAAAATGCGGCCGCCGTGGCCAGGATTCGAGTCCGCGCTGGCACAACTTTTATCACACATGGTTTTAAAGCGATAGCGTTAAAGAACTGGTTTAGCAGAGATTCCGGCGTTGGCGTTGTTGGTTGTGAGCGAAAATTTATCTTTGCGTTACCGAAAAATTGAAAAAGGTGCAAATGAAGTAAATAAAAACTGTGCGTCTCAGTGGGGATCGAACACGGGTGCTTTGCGTGGGAGTCAGGCGTTCTACCACACAGGCACCCCCTTTTTTTTAATGCACGGAATCATCACCGTTATATGTGACCTACGCACAACGTATTTTATCAGAAGTCGAACAAACACCCACAAGTGTCTAGAAGGGGAAGCTACTCCAGAACGGGGTCAGAAGTCTCAACAACTCCGCCCTTGAGCAGCTGCTTCTCGTAAGACGGACCTCGTCAACCGCATAGCGGCTGCGTGGCTGCATAGGTAGTGGGTGCAAAGCAAAGTTCGAAAAGATTCCACACGCTCACACACTTAGTGTTGGAAGTACGCACTATGAACGGAATATCATTATGGCGTTCAGCGCTTATAGGCGAATCTTAGGTTCCCCCAATTTTTTTCCCAATTTTACGACGTAAAATTCGCAACATAAACCAATGTCAGATATATCGTGTTTCGGAACGTGTGACTGAAGATGTCAATGCAAAACAAAGAAGTAAGATATCTTCAAACGCAGCTACAGTCTGAAAAAGTTCCACGCACCGAAATTGTATCGTATACAGCAAAGAATTGGCAGCATTTTTTGTTCACTAATTCTAGACAGTTCCTTATGATGTATGGGGTAACCCACCGCAGAATACTGTGTTGCAAGATAATCTACGCGTTCAGCAACGACTAAAAATGCAGATATGTACGCTCTAGGCACCAACTCTGTGAAAAAAAGCTGTCGTTGGTCTCAAGTGGCATACCATGCGTAACTAGAAATAGCTGCACTCAACATGCGGCAGCTGTCTCGCTAAATATGCACGTGGCAAGGTGGAGATATGCGTTAAGCTCTACTGGGGTGCATCACATAGAAGCGGTATAGCCTGTACGTATTTAGCCGGTGCCGTCATCATCATAATTATTATGCCACATATACATCTATTAACCTTGTGTAGTAAATGATGTTCATTTTTATCGGTTCTTGGCTCACCTATAGCTGAAACCAAGGCTGACTGTCTGAGCTTTCCCTTACCTCGTTTCCCATGCTCTATTTCTTAATTCGTCTTCATATTGTGACGTACACCGAAGCTTCTCAACAAGTGTCTAGCTCAGCTGCAGCAAAGCTCATTGTTGGACAATAGCGATATAAAACCCTGTCCTAGGCGTTCCCCAAAACTTCTTCATAATCCCTGAAGTATATAGAAGCAGAATCTCACTATGAAAGATAAGTTCCATGCATTTCGCATTGACAAAGACCAACCTTTTCTGTTCTTCTTGCCTGAATATGCGTGCTCAACCAGTTACTGCAAAGAAAGAGAAAAAAATCACAGCATATTCACGGAGTGAATGATGATGAGTGGAACGAAGCGTCCGTCAACCTATCCGTGCTTCCGTCCGTCTGTTCGTTTTTGCTTCCGTTCGTCCGCGTGACCATCCATGCGTCCATCCATCCATACGTCTGTCCGTGCGTCCATCCATACGTACGTCCACGTGTACGTTCATCTGTCCGTCCGTCTTCTTGTCTGTCTGTCCATCCGTGCGTGCGTCTATATAGTGAACACTCCAAGTACCACCATCTCGCATCCCCTGTGGCACATACCCGCTCCACGCGTCCATCCGTCCATCCGTACGTCCGCTAGTCTGTCTGTCCGTCCATCCATACATCCATCCGTGCGTCCATCTATAGTAAACACTCCAAGTACCGACATCTCCCACCTCGCATCCTAGCGGCTACGTATGACAACGACGAAGGATGGACAGACACACGCCTTAAAGAGCTTCACCCCTGAAAAACGTTAGTAAATGTTGCAGCTGTAGCGGAAAGGTAGCGCAGGTTTAAAAACTTGCCTTCAGGAACCTGAGAAATAGCCACGCCCTTTTTCTTGCTTTGCAGACAATTTTAACACACATTTTGGTTCGGCGTTGACAACCTAGAGGAAAACATAGGGATGCAGATTTCATCTATTTTACTCTTCAGTTAGAAGCTAACACTTGAACAACTGCAATCGCTCTCTGTCACTCTTGTTCCAGAGAGAAACTTCTGAGTTGTCGCATTTTAATGTTCTATTTTATTTACTCCCTCACTACTATTCGAAGGCTTGTGCAGTGCTTTTTAGCATCACTTGGTAATATTTTGCTGATCCCCGGACTCGTGTATTTGTAAACTTCTGTTGACCACTTATATCCCACAAGTGCGAAATTAAAAAAAAAAACAATAAAGACGTCCTATTTGAGGGGCCGCCGGTTGGCAAACCCTGATCTGTATGTACAAACGCGCAGGGCTGGAACGACGTCAGTTTCCACGGCTCGAACCAGATTCCGACGCCCAACCTCGATGTTCTTGCTTCAGAGGGCATACTTCTGCACTCTTACTACACCATGCATCTGTGCACGCCTTCCAGGGCCGCGCTTCTTACTGGATTGTATCCAATAACAACAGGTAACAACTCGTCATAATTTATTTAAAGAGACATGAAGTGCGTTTCTATGTCACTAGATTGCTTTTAGAAAATGAAGCTAACATTTAACTTAGCTATTCTGCGCAGTAAACATTCCCACTGCAACCTTGAAAATCTGTGTTTATAAACATTTAAACATTTAAACGCCCATTTACATGCGCCTTTCTCAAATATTCTTGTTTAAAATATTACAAGAAAAAGCCACGTGGCAGAAGACAACTCGCCAGGTGCTCCTCAAAAACAGGCACCTGCTGTTTAAGAATATTTATGATGTGTGGTGCAATATATATATATATATATATATATATATACATATATATAGACTTCACGCCGAAAGGTACAGTAAAGCATCGAAGGCACAGTGACACAAAATTTTTAAGACGAGATAATGAGCGAGATAGATCTATGTGAAGACATGCACATTATGAACCGGGATACCAAGGGCTGTAGCCTAGAACACGTCGCGCCCCATGAGCGCAAAGCAGAGCTTTTCGCGACGCCGACATCATCAAAGGGGCAATGTGAACAAAGATACGTCACAATTTTTTGTTGGCTGGTTGCTGGCACGCGCGTCGCCCTGCCACGACCTGCGATTTTCTGCTCCGCGCCAGCGACTTCGCGTGTGCGGGCTCTAAGTGCGGCGGCCGCTCGCGCTCCGCGCCCTTCTCACAGTTTTGCTTGGTCACATGGCCAGCTGTGTTTAGCCTGCCACCGGAACTGCTCCTGCCTATAGCTCGGTGCTCATAGAAACCGACTCTGAGGCTGGGCGGTCTAAACACCTTTCTAAAAATCGGTAGATACCACGTACGTACCACGGGAATCGAAATCATGCGAAGCGTGCAGAGGGAAGGTGACTGTGTTGTAAATAGGGAAACGCCATAAATGACGCTAAATACGTGTACAAATGTTGTACGCATAAACGTATGTTGAACAGTCACACATGTTTTATATAACCATTTGTTAACACTTGCGTAACGATGTCAACAGCAACATTGCAGTTAGCAACATCTGAAGATATAACCTGATATGCAGCGCTTGTGCTCGCGAAGATGGTAGCCCTGGACACTGCTAGGTAAATAAACTTCAGTGGATAGGACTTAAGTACCGATGACGTTAAGCCTGCGTGACGGCTCTATCATGGGAGTATATATGTAATGTTTATAGAATTTGATAGTGAGCATTACAACCACAAATAACGTTTCACTAACTACAATTGACGCCTGAGCCACAAAGTGCCTTTTTTTAAAGCACGATAGATAGATAGATAGATAGATAGATAGATAGATAGATAGATAGATAGATAGATAGATAGATAGATAGATAGATAGATAGATAGATAGATAGATAGATAGATAGATAGATAGATAGATAGATAGATAGATAGATAGATAGACAGACAGATAGATAGATAGATAGATAGATAGATAGATAGATAGATAGATAGATAGATAGATAGATAGATAGATAGATAGATAGATAGATAGATAGATAGATAGATAGATAGATAGATAGATAGATAGATAGATAGATAGATAGATAGAAGTGTTCAAAGTGTCTTCGATTCACTAAGAAATACTTCCCGTTTAAAGGGAGCTGGTATTTTTTCTTCCCACAAATCCCATAAACTAGCTCAATATTCTATAGTTCAAAGTTACATGATCATTGTTTATTTATGAGATTTGAGAACGAAGGTAAACGGGCATTTTTTTTAATGTCACGTCAAAACTTAGTCACGTGAGCCTCAGCGTGATGTCGCGCTATTCAAGGTCTTTACGCGTATTTTGGTGACATTGCTTCATCGAAAATTTCTGAAGCCAGCTATACTTCAAACCTTTGGATCCGTCGGAACCCAATGAGAACAATTCTATGCAACACGCAAGCCCTCGCAGACGCTGCGAAAATTCATAGCGTCCAAGCAAGCTGGCTCATGAGCAGTGTGAACTTCAAGTCTGCGGTGCCATATGTGTCTCCGTATGTCGCAGTTTTTCGTTGACCAAGCGTCTTCATGCGATAAGAACGGTGCTTGAAGTGTCGTGAAATTCTAGTTTATGAATACGAGAATTTTTTTTTTCTTTTTTAGTGACTCTTGAGTCTCGGTGCGACTGAGGGGAGCAAGAACTGTAAGACTCTGTACGTCGCCTGTCATCACCTGTCGTATTCTGTTGTTTCTATAGCTAAAGCCCGCGCGGAAGATTCCTGTTTATTTGAATACCTATGGGGCCGTGATTATGCAACACTACGCAACCAAGCATGACATTGCGGTCAAACTTAATTGTACGGTGTGAGGTCAACAGCATCTCGGGGCCGCAATGCACAGCAGCCTCGCTATAGCAAGCGCCACGCTTGTATGCGCAAGACGTTTAGGCTTCGATAACGGAGATGCACATCAGTTGTCATACGCTGCACTTGCGGATGCATTGCGTCTCGGACGGGGGTCGTTCGCCTTTTGTATGTCACGACGCGAATGACTGTCAGCATTCTAAATACGCTACGCTAAGGTTTACAAGCGCTGAGGCAAAGGTAGTGGAAACCGAATTCAGGAAGTCGTATATGTTATACTTTGATGAATGTTACGTCACTCTGTTTCAACTTCGTTTCTTTTACTTATAATACGTAAGCATTAAGATTGTTTCCTTTATTGATTGATTGATAAAATTTTATTGGCATAAAATAAATACAAATCAATTGCAAGCATCTTGCGCCTTCCATGTGCAGCGTAAGAGTTATCGTGGAAGGAGTGTAATACTGAACGGGCAAGAATACGATAACAGTGGTGCAATAAAAGATTTCACTCATGAGTGATTGAGTTACGGCTACAAGCAAATGTACCACACAGTTGGCTCGGACATGAAATTATCAGAGTATACGGCCATCATAAAAGCGGTAGTTAAACTTGGCTTTTTGTATCCAGTGAAGGATTCTGCGCCCGCATAGATATGCTGGCTGGTTTCGTAATACTCCAATTCGGTGATTCTGTCACAACAGTGGAACCTTAATCGCAAAGTTTACAGATAAAGTTTCATATTCCAGTAAATTGCTATTGATTAGCAATGCCCCGGTAAAGAGTTACTGCTGTGTTTTTTTTTCTTTATTTGAGGCTTCATTACAGTGAAGGTCTCTACAGTAAAGGCCCCAGTAAGAAGCCTCTAACGTGTTATTCTTTAAGGCTTCATCACGGCCTGAAATATGTTATTGTTACGTGAGTTTGTTGCTTATTCCGATAGTACAATAGTGGAGGCAATGACTATGCATTGCGCTTTTTCTTCTTTTCTGAAAGACGTAATGACATGTTGTAATCACCACGTTAATAAGCCGCGTCTTCTGCTGCATCTGTAGGTCGAAAAAAAGTGTAATATCAGTTCATGTGTTCTTCATGATTCGTACTTATGAAATGCTTCTTTTCTTCACGAGATTGTTTTCATTTCTCGCAGGAATGCAGTCAGGTATCATCGCCAGCGCGGAGCCTTGGGGACTTCCACTCAATTTGAAGATTATGCCTGAACATTTCAAAGACTTAGGCTATGAAACACATTTATTGGTAAAGTAAGATCACTCAACAAGTAAGGCTCAGCAGTATAAGTGACAGTGAAAGAAAATGTCGCGATGCAGTTGTGTTTTTGTGCATGTCCGAAGTTTTGAAGATAGCACAATGAACTTGTAACACGCGATTGGTTCTTGCAGTCACCCACTTGGGACAATACTGCAAGACAGCAAAGCAACTACTTACTATAGTCGACTACAACGTTTGAAGGCAGCAGCATTTTCCCCTCAAAGGCGGATCCACACGAGCCTCAACCTATAGGCGCCCACTTCAGGTGACGTCATTAGCCAGACGGTCGGTCATCTTGCTGACGGAGAACATGCTGCCTTAGTTGTTTCCAGCTCAGCGCGCAAACGACCAATCGTTGGCAGAAGTGTGATAAGGTAGCTTAGCGTCTAGCTGCCCTTCTGAATCAGCATTTTGAGCTCGCCAACAATAATGAGGATACAATAGTGTTTCAATGCAGATATGCCAGCATTGAAATGTGTTTTCAAGCCACTTCTCGAATTGAGCATAATGTCTGAGAGACGTTGCTTATCGGCATGTACGATGCGGCATGTGCTATAGCATTTCATTGCACTTTTACCAAAGCACTCGTCACGATACACAAATCTTATTTATACCGACAAATACGCGTTTTAAAAGCGGTTACATTTTTTTTGTGCGGGACTGTTTCTTTAGTCGCGGAGCGAATTGGATGCTTCGCTTCGGTCATCAGGGTGGAACCTCTGCTGTCCTCCGAAGTTGCGTGTAGTGCGTTTAGAAAAAGTGGGTAACGATTTAGAGTACTAGGTACTCTACTATGAAGTTGTACCCGACTATAGCTGAGTTCGAACTTTACTACAACCATCAAACTGGATATGTGCGAACGCTTTGGGTACTCAAATTCCCATTTTAACTTCCCATTTTTGTTAAAAATTAGTTAAAAATCAGTTAACTTCCCATTTTAACTTCCCATTTTTGTTAAAAATTTTTGTTAAAAATCAGTTAAAATGGGAATTTAAATTCCCATTTTAACTTCCCAAATGGGAATTTTGGGAATTCCCAAAATTCCCATTTTTGGGTACTCAATTCCCATTTTTTAAGTGGGATGATAACATTACCACAAAGTTGTGCGTAATTTTTTTTTCACTTGATCGCAAATGTGAAGACATCAGCAGCCAAAGAGCCACATAATGATGACACCTTTTATTAACTGAAGTTTTGGCCACCAAAGGAAGTAACACTCACAATAGAATAATAGCGTATAGCTCGGTCGTTGGCCGCAGAGATCTTCATCGGCCGATGAAACGCACCGGACTTTACGCATGCGTTATCTCTGGTGTTTTTTGTTTAGTTTCAGCATGTACTCAGCTACTCGCACAGCATTCGCAACGTGATTAGAACATTCCAGAACTAACGCCACAACACTCGAGATGATCGCGATATTCCAAGCGCGACATGCACCATTCGATAACACCTGCAAAACTTGTAGCAGATAAAGCTTAGTTACATTGAAAAAAAAGAAAAAAATTGAGACAGATATCAGCTTCACGCCTCCAAGGCTTGTAAAGTATTTATTTATTGATTTACAGATACTGTCGGTCCTCATCAGGACCAAGACAGGAGTGGTAACAATACATCATCCTGCATACAGCAAGCAGTCAACAGAGCAGTAGAATACAGCAATACAGTGACATACGCCCTATTGTTGAAAATATTCGGACACAAGTGCAGAAAACTGATGACGAGTCCCTGCATTTACAATGTTTGCAGGGAGACGATTCCAGTCACGTGCTGTCGAAAGGAAGAATGAGTATTTGTAGCGATTCTTGTGAAATCTATTTTACTTAACGTGCCTACAATGTTTGTTTCGCACTATGCGGGTCTTATATTCATTTATGTAGCGAGACTTATCAACAAGTAGCAGCTCATTAATGATTAAATAGAAAAAAGCTATGTCGTTTCTCCTGCCTCCTGACGTTAAGTATTGGCAGGTTTGCCCTTGCGTAAAGTGGTGTTGCGGCGTCTTGCCGACAGTATCGGGAATAAATAAACCGCAATGCACGTCTTTGAACCTGCTCTAGTTCTGACTCTGAATCTTTCGAATACGGATCCCACACTTCACATGCATATCCTAATATGCATATCACATGCATATCCTAATTTGACTCGTCTAGAGTGGTACCTGGAGCGCCACGAGCTATACCCTCATGCTATGACGGGCTTTCGGCGTGGAAGGTCCGCAATTGATAACGTTATAGACCTGGTCTCATCTGTTCAGCATCAAAAAAGACTGAAACGTTTATCTGCGGCGTTGTTCTTGGACGTGAAAGGTGCGTACGATAACGTATCACATGAAGCCATTCTGGATGTCATGGAAAATGTTGGATTAGGGGGTCGCGTATACCAATGGATCCACAGCTATCTGAAAGGCAGAACTTTCTTTGTACAGACGGAGAATGGCACAACAACGCACTATTGCAACCGTCGAGGTGTGCCTCAAGGCGGCGTTCTTAGCCCCACACTTTTCAATCTAGCGCTACTCGGCCTGGTTGATGCGCTTCCAGAATCTGTCCTTCTATCAATATATGCAGATGACATCTGCATCTGGGCGTCAGGCGTAACACGCCTTCATTTGCGTGCCCGGCTTCAGAGAGCGGCAAAAATAGCGACAAAGTACCTGGAAGAACGGGGACTAGAGCTGTCGTCAGGGAAATGCTCGCTTATAGCATTCACGCATAAGGCTATGAGTCCATATGTTATTAAAATTAATGCACACACGATCAACTACGTGAAGACCCACCGATTCCTCGGAGTCATAGTTGATCGCGACCTCTCCTGGAGCCCTCACATCGCCCACATGAAAACTAAACTCACCATGATCACCCACGTACTGAGGTTCCTTGCTGGAAAAACGTGGGGTGCATCGGTACAAGCAATGCTCCAACTCTACACTGTTCTGTCCCTGGGTTATATGAGATACAGCTTACCTGTGCTTTGCGGGATCCGAAGAACAAACTTGCGCGTCCTCCACTCGATCCAAGCCCAAGCCCTGAGGATATGCCTTGGTCTCCCGAGATGCGCGTCTACAGCAGCGACAGTCATCATTGCGCGTGATTATCCAGTCAACGCATACATCCGCGTAGACGCTTTGAGAATGCACGTAAGACATTTCGCTCGGCTTCCATCTCATCACCTAGCCTCACTTCGAACTTCCAGGCCCCACTCAGCGTTCAGCGCAACTGTAGCTCAGCATTGCGCAGTGCTTCCATTGCACTTCACGCATGCAGCCCAGCCGCCGATACCATTATGGTGCTTACACCCACTCAAAGCCTTTCTCACAATTCCAGGCATCCAAAATAAGAAAAAATCGTCGCATCTAGCCCTGAAACAGGCCACATTACTTTTCCTGCAAGAGAAGCACAACGGACGCCTTCACATTTACACGGATGGCTCGGTGTCTTCAGTAAGCTCTGCAGGGGCAGTGGTTATTCCCGCGAGGAGTATCACAATTAAATTCATGACATCGCATTTGACGTCGTCGACAGCTGCAGAACTTGCAGCCATTCGTGCAGCTCTGGAGTTTATAGTGAAAGAACCTTCGGGAATTTGGTCGATCTTCTCGGACTCGAAGGCATCTCTTCAATGTCTTATATCACCCTTTCGCCATGGACCTAATGAACAGTTAGTAGCTGAAATAAGGCTTCTTCATCACCAAGCAACCGAAAAACAGCACAGCATAGTGTATCAGTGGATACCAGGCCATTGTGGTATATATGGCAATGACCGCGCAGATGAGGCCGCTAGATCTGCACACGATGGTACCCAATACACAGCCATCCCGTTCTCAAGAACCGACGCAGCTACATGACTTCGTTCGCTTGCACATGACCTCACACTGGCACAGTGGAACTCGACAGACTTCACAAACGCGCGCCTGCATAACTTGGATCCCGATCTGCAGCTTCGTCTTCCCCCAAGGATATCTCGAGCTGAGGAGACTCTTCTATGCCGCCTGTGGCTTGGAGTGGCCTTCACGAACGCATACTCTTATCTCATCGGGATGGCCAGCTCTCCTACATGCACTTACTGCAGTTGCGAAGAAACCATCGCGCACCTTCTGTGTGAGTGCACCCATTTCAACGTGCAAAGACAAGAACTCACTGCAGCTCTGGATAGACTAGACAATCGGCCTTTGTCGGAACAAAGGATTCTGGGTCATTGGCCAAGCCCATCCTCAGCCCAGAAGGCTTTGAAAGCTTTGCTGCGCTTTTTGCGGACAACTGGCCTCAGAGACAGACATTAGTGTCTTATACTCTTTGATGTTACCTTTCCTCTGTCGCAATTTTTTTTTGTAATTTCTCCCTCTCTTCGCAACATTTCTTTTTAACATCTATCATTCCCCTCACCCCTTTCCCCAGCACAGGGTAGCCAGCCTGTCTAAGAACTGGCTAACCTCCCTGTCTTTCCGCTTAAACTTTCTTCCTCCTCTTCCTCTTTCTAATATTGGGTGCACGTAAACTTTATGAGCAGTCAATGTCGTGGCTGCAGAGAAGTCAGTTTAAAGACACGTTGACTATAACCTAATCTCTGGTTGGCTTTCCCTACTACTTTTTTAATGTGTGGTGTCCAACTAAGGTCAGATGTGATTAAAATTCCCGAGATATTTGCACTCTGTCACGCGGTGAAGTGGTTCTATTTGTAGAGTATATGTTAATGACAGAGATTCATGTTTGTGTGTGATGGTATTACATGCTGTCTTTCCTGGGTTAAGAGACATCTGCCACATGTCGAACCATTGTTGAACTTTTTCCAAGAAGTTATTTAAGAGTATCTGGTCACTAATATATTTCACCTCTGTATATATGACACAGTCATCTGCGAATAACCTTGCTGTAACTGTTGCTGATTCTTCGATCAGGTCGTTAATTTATACCAGGAACAACACTGAGGTCCAAGAACTGAACCTTGTGGCACCCCTGATCTCACATCACAGACCGCGTATTTATTTTCATGAAGTCTGACGAACTGTCGGCGATCAGTAAGAAAGTCTTCCACCCGTGTGACTAAATCTATGCATCCTAAAATAGCATTTAATTTAATTAACAGTTTTCTATGATTAACCTTATCGAAGGCCTTCTTGAAGTCGAGAAAGATTAGATCTATTTGTCCCTTGTCATCAATAACTTCACTAAAATCGGGAACACTTTCCAGTAAATGTGTTACGGTTGACAAACCGTCACGAAAATCATGTTGATAGTTACTAACAATTTTGTTCTGTGACAAAAACAGCCGAATGTACTTAGAAACATTGTTCTAACACCTTACAGCAGCCTAATGTTAGCGCAATGGGCATATAATTGGCAGTAAACAAGTTGTCGCCATCTTTAGGTACTGGTATGTAGCGGAGCTAGTGGCATCACATTGCTACTTCATTGGTAGAATTTGCTCTGCAGTAGCTATGCCACCATCGGCAAAAAGTCTTCGCGACATTAAGTTGGTGAATCTGCTTCAAGTTTCATTCATAACGTTTGGTTCACCGGTAGAGTAGCAGGGTTCTGCATAATTTATTTGGCACATACTATAGGATCTGGTGAACTTGAGTCCGAACGAGTCCAACTGGATGAAATTTTAGAGTAAGTCCGGCTGAAAAAAACGTTGGTGAGACTAGGTCCCAGTGAGTTCCGAGGACAAAACGAATTTCACGAGTGAGTCTGAGTGAGGTGCACATTTTTAAGCGAAAGCTGTATATATGTTTCGTTAAGCTGTAACGCTTAACGAAAAGCTATTCGTCTCGTGTTTATGGAATGGACTCAATTGGCTGCGTCGGAAGTTACGTCGTTATCTACGTCGTGCCGAAGCGCGCTCACCTTTGGCAGCGTCGTCAGGGACGTCGTTCATCCCGTCGCAGCCGTGCCGCAGAGCTCGCGCGCCACAGTTTCAACGTGAAATTACTACATATGTATAGAGCACGGATCGTATACAAACTCCGGAACACCAGGCAACTTTCGCAGAACAGCACCGACTGCAGAAACGCGAGAGCGTTCGTGTTCGCTGGGCCGATACTGAAGTCCGGGCACAAGTACAGCCAACCAACTTCGTACCGTGGATCCGGCCGCCTTCCAAGCCACGCTAAATCCTGTTTGTCTTTGCCTGCAGCTACTCTTGCGCACTCCTTTAGTAGTGTACCTAAAGAAACCACTTACGTTTAAGATGTTCGTAAGAAGAAAATGCTCGCCAAGAATTTCAACTAATCTCAAGGAGGGGCCCATCATTAGGGAATGACAAAAACATAAGAAAAGAAAGCTCCCTTGATTAAGAATATGGACCTGTGAATACAATAGCTTATTCAGTACGTGTTGTAAGTGCTGCTTGTAAGTGGCCTGGCACCTTCATTAATGAACTAACATTTTCAATTACGGACAATTGTTGCTTATAAGACGTTTTGTGAGCATGGGCCGTGGTACACTACCTTTCTTTATGCGTGAATCGGAGTCTAAACCACTGGTGACATTTTGTCGTCTTCATCTGTGCAGTAATATGAGCCTATAGTGTGTTTTACCCCGTAATCATTAACTTAGAAGATTTTGTAGGCGTGCTGCGTACGCTCACATCACAAATGAGTGCGTTCAACGGAATGCACTTCCTGTCTTTGCAAAGCTGATTTTTGCACTTGCCTTTCTGAAATACATAGCCACATAACCTGCGTGTTTGATAGACCATGTCTCTGCGTGTAGACACTCATGTATGACTTTTATTTTCAATTTCCTTCTTTGCAGTGGCACCTGGGTTTCTTTAAAACCGAGTATACGCCTCTGAAGCGCGGATTCGACACGTTCTACGGCTATTACAACGGACAGGTGGACTACTACGACCACACGTCTGGCTCGGTGAGTGACAATGTGCGCGCACATGCTCGCCGAAACGCAAAACAGGCAGGCTTTCTCATTAAAATATTTAGAAACGCAAGGATGTCAAACTCATGCGCGCGAGCTTATAAAGCAGATGCATCTTATGCTTTCAAGGCAAAAACAAGCAAACAAAGAAATACACAAAAACACACCAAGAAAACGCATGCATCCAGACTCGTTTGTGTGTGCCATTATCGGAAGCCGTGTGAAGGGACGTAGACAGCAGCGCCTACCTATGTAGTTTTCGTATGTTCGGCTCGCTAATTTTTATTGTTTTTTATCATGAAAAAGCATATCTGTAATAAGAAAGAACCTGTTTTTTTCAATTTTTACAGTTATTCAAAACATAACCAACTAGTTAGAGGAGCAAGAATCGACGAAGAAAAAAATGTGGGTGTAGTCTGTAGGAAGAGAGAGCCGAGAACCGATTCTCAGAAGTCTATAGGCATGGGCGTGGTTTAGGGTCGTAAAAATAACTGCGTGTTATCTGCGATGCAAATGATAAACTATAATTGAGGTCGCAGCTTCCATCATGTAGTCAACGAGCGCCAGAACAGGATTCACTTATGAGGCACTCATTCTTTTCTTTTTTTTTTAACCTGGCCTCCCTTTTTTTTTAGCATTTGACATGTTTATTGACCATATGCGTCTAAGCTTATTTTACCGTTACGGGCTTTCTTTTATGTATATCGAAATTCTTGGTTTAGGGATATCTATACTCGCGCGCGTAAAAACTTCATGAACGTACAACGACTTATACCCGCACAACATAGGCACAGGAAATGGTACTAAGTAGTTGAGCATTTTTACTGAATAACAATATACTCGGCGGAGCTGCCACACGTCTAAATTTAATGCAACTTGTCTAGATGTCAATAACAGCAACTCATGCAGTTAAAATTTTTTACGGTAGTTATGAAACATAAACACGCATTTCAACTTTAACCTGCGTTCAAGGACAGTAAAATATAGAAATGAGCCTACTACGATGGAACTAGCTTGGATTCGCTCCTGTATATTACAAGATTGCCAATATTCACAGCAACTTGGGGAATCAGAGGTTGAATCCAAAGCCCAGAATCTCACATGACACATGCTATGTCGAAGTCCTTGCAGTACTAAAACACATTTCGCTTCAATGTCACTGAAAAATTGCACGCGACGAGTCAAAAGACATGTATAAAATGTCTTTGACATTTTATACGTTGACATTTTGACATTTTTGACAGTTTCGAATGTTGCGTGTGTATTGCAATAAGTTTGCTTCGGTATGGAGAGCACGCGTTTCCCGGTAGAATGGAATCTAGCGAAAGCATTAGGTGACAAATGACATTAAGACTAATGCTATTTCATTTTCCCGTGTGGCAGACCACGCAAATGGCGCTAAATTTAAAGGCATTATGAAGTTAATGTCATTTGCTGAACACTTGAGGCACAGGCATTACCAGCCTTATACATAAAAATAATGAGAACAATTTTTCATCCTTAAGGAATTCGGCAGATCCCACTCCTGGAGTCAGTGTCGTGCGATGCAGTAGGCGATTAGTGGCCTTTATCATTTGTTTTTCATTTGGCCAAGTGTAACGAATTAGACCATGTCAGTTCGTGTGAATTTCGAGTCGCTATGGGCATATTGTAAGCAAGCCCACAGTGAAGAAATGAATTTTTTCGGGGTGGGGCAGCATTGGCTGAAGGCCTGGAATATCTGAGGAAAACAGCTGTTTTTAGGAAAGTACCTATTTTGAGGAAACAACAATTTGGGGTCAAGGAGTATTCTTAGACCAAAGCCCCCCCCCCCCCCGCTCTTTTATTCCTACTAAGTGACTGATCGTGGACTTGCTATGGGCACGACGGCTATGGTCAGGCCCACATGGTAGGACGTAACATCGGTAATGACCTCATAGCGAAAATTCCCGTTTCATGGAAATTAACAGCGCAATACAATGCGATGATTAGTTCGTCATAAGAAGCGACTTTCGCTATATTGCCCCCGATTGTGCAATCATAATAAATAGCTTGGCGTGTCACAGGAGTTGACATGTAGTATTTATTACATTGTTACATATTCCGATTGCGAACACTGCAACCACAGGTGATGTTGCCGAGGAAGGACGCCATGATATAGTCTTTTCATGAAAGAAGCTTCAAGCACTGGCATAGCTCTAAGGATAAACACTTGACTGCTACGCAGAGCGCCCGACGTTGATTGCGCCTCTAACCAAGATTTTCAATATTTCCGATCCTCTAATATTTCCCTCACTGACGACATCGCCCCCGCCTGCCCCGCATTTCTTGCCATGGAAACTGTATAACGCGAAGGCCTATGGATTTTTATTCGGAAAGTATGTTATACTCGCCGTTCTTGGGGTTAATACAAACTGTGAATCACCTGAGGCTCATACCCGCCTTCCATTGGCCATTGTACACATGTATGCGTAGTAAATGGTTTCGTGGCGTGCGCGACAAGTATCTTACGCTGTTCATGCTGTTAAGCTGTTGATTATGCTCAACGTACGCTAACCCTCTCTCACAAATTTTGGTATGTGTCGAGTAAAGCAGACGACTACGAGAGCGCCGAGACGTAGGCGGCTGGCTGGCTGGTTGACTGGCTGGCTGGCTGGCTATCTATCTATCTATCTATCTATCTATCTATCTATCTATCTATCTATCTATCTATCTATCTATCTATCTATCTATCTATCTATCTATCTATCTATCTATCTATCTATATATCTATCTATCTATCTATCTATCTATCTATCTATCTATCTATCTATCTATCTATCTATCTATCTATCTATCTATCTATCTATCTATCTATCTATCTATCTATCTATCTATCTGTCTGTCTGTCTGTCTGTCTGTCTGTCTGTCTGTCTGTCTGTCTGTCTGTCTGTCTGTCTGTCTGTCTGTCTATCTATCTATCTATCTATCTATCTATCTATCTATCTATCTATCTATCTATCTATCTATCTATCTATCTATCTATCTATCTATCTATCTATCTGTCTGTCTGTCTGTCTGTCTGTCTATCTATCTATCTATCTATCTATCTATCTATCTATCTATCTATCTATCTATCTATCTATCTATCTATCTATCTATCTATCTATCTATCTATCTATCTATCTGCGAATCCCATAAACTAGCTCAATATTTTATAGTTCAAATCATTGGAACCCTCGCACTGTGTTGCAGGAACACGTTGGCCTTGACCTGAGAGACAATGAGAAACCAGATTGGGGAGAAAACGGAACTTACGCTACTCACCTGTTCACCGAAAAGTTTGTTTCTCTTATTGAGAAGCACGATAAATCTAAGGTAAGTAACTGGTGCCTTTACTGAAGATCGACCATTATTGCGACCAAAAATCCCGCTGACTAAGTGAACATTATACGACTAGCAGTACAGTAGATGTGACAAGATACGGTGCTCTAGAATAAAATACAACTGAAAAATTAAATCATGAGCTGTTATGAGTATTGGGTCGATTTCTCTCAAAGAAAATAGCACAACATATTGTAACGTCTCCCAGTGGAATGCTTGTATGACAACACAGATTCATTATTTTCTTTCAGCCATTTTTTGGTTATTTCAGCCAGATAGCTCCACATATCGGAAATACAGATCCTTTTCAAGCGCCAGAAAAGATTGTGAGAAAGTTTTCCTACATAGGAAACAAGGACAGGAGTTACTATGCAGGTAAGGGAGGACAAATATATTACACCATCTCGCGATAAAGAGAACCATGCGTAGATGCGAAAAAGCGGGCGCTAACACTTACACTGGAGGCGACGTTGAGTCTGGCGCTTATCGAGGTGTTGCGCAGGAGAGAAACCTGGGAAGGAGCAAAGCACGCAGTGATGGACCGGAGTTTCCTACTGGAATATGCCAATAGTTGCTAATGGGCAATGAGAGACAGAAGACTCCGGATTGAATACAGGTACCCGCAGTACGCTTTTAGTTAACGAGAACACTGCAAATGTTTCAACAACGCACAGGATAATTGTCTCACCGACACTACTTTGGAGATCAACATCCGGTAGGGTGGTCAGTGAAGGATTAGCAGCACGAGCAGTCGGTTTTTTCTAGGGAGCCTTCATGTGCGCCTCCGTTACGGAGGCGGTGCGCCCACAAAGGCTCCCTAATTTTATCGGTCAAGAAATTCGCTAGCAGACGCTGCCTGCGTCGGCGTTCCGAGGTGAGAAAGAGGGAGCATAGGAGAGGAGAGAGAGGAGGGGGGCGACACGCATGCTGTAAACGCCGCTGAGAGGGAGGAGAGACACGGGGAGGGAGCGTAGACCTGCAGACGCTGCCTGCGTCTGCATTGCGTTGCGAGAGATGGGGACATAAAAGAGATAGGGGGAAGTGCGCACATGCGCAGCAAGGATAGTCAGGGCCGCACCTGATTAAGGCGGACCCCACAGGGAAAATAAAGGTAGGAGAGACCCTGACGCCACTAGTCTTAAAGCCGCGATGAAGCCGGAAGTCAGCCATATTGACTGGGCAAATTTTCCTCTCTTGTTTACATCCTAATGTAAAGCAGAAGACACGACTCTCTGTCCGGCTCGGAAGGCACGTGATCTGCGCAGCGCGCGTGTCGTGACGATCCGAAACTAACGAAACGGGGCTCAACACTCGCTGTTAATTTCGTCCGCGTATTAACAGCGAGTGAAAGCTCACCGACAATGGAGCAAGTACAAGAGAACGCGCGCTAGATGCACTGACAACGGCGAGTGTTTTCACGTCATTAATTCAGCAACTGTACAGACAACACGATCGGTCGTGCGCCTTCTATGGTTGCACTCTGCCACGCGGCCGACGCAGCGTCCGGCCACTGTGTCCGCGTTCTGCGTGAGACTCACCGGCGTCAGCATTCTGCGACCGGGGTGACTTTGAGCACGGTGCAAGTGACACTTGAACGCGGTTGCTGTTACGTTGAGATTACATGTAATGCTGGGGGAGAGTATATTAGGAAGCGGGACAGAAAAGGTATTTTAATGCACACATGCAAGTTGTTACTGTACGCAGACAACACGAAACTACATATGCGCACATGGTCCTCATTGCGTCTTGCTGGGCTCAACAGCGTCGTTCGTTGTCACAAGCAGGAGCACTGCCCAACCGTCACTGACCTGCAAGGCGTTCATCGTCATTCCGCTTCGTCATGGTGCCCAACGCACTTTCGCTGAACACTTAATTGCTTCATCCCCGTCATCCGCTGCACGACACATGGATATGCACTCGTTCTACGCATTGTTGAAACCCCATGATGAACAAAAAGATTTGTAAACGTTGCTAAGAGTACAGTAACTGCCAGGAGAACACTGTATAACCAATAACGCGGCGCCGAGCACGGATAATGTCCGCCACGGCTCAGCACGAGACCTGGGGAGGCATACATGCCGCCGCCAGCCGCGGCCGCTCCCTGCTAGGCCAGCTCCACTGCGCAACACGTAACCATAGCAACGCCGCCATTGTGCCCAGTGAATATGGCCGCCATGATGTCATTTCCTCCACACTTTTCACGTAGTGCGCCGGCGGGGCATGCCCTCTCCTACCTTTCCTTCCTCCGTGGTGGACCCTAACCTGCGTCGCATCTTAAAGATAATGCGCAAGTTCAAATAGATTAGGTGGGTCTTCCCCCACCTTTACATGCGCATAGCGCGCTGGAACCTCATCTAACGACTATTCGTGATGTTTGAACTCTGTTTGGAAGTTCCTCGCTGATAAGCTCAAGATGCGTAGAAAGTATTCTGGAGGTTACAAGGAAACATCTAGAGCAACTCAAAGAACTCGCATTAGATATGTCTCATCGACGGTCATATACTGATGTCGCCAGAAGTCCGGTAGCTACTCGACAACCGATGACAACATCCAAATTTCAACTTTCCCTTGAAGACATTAGATGGCTGGGGTATCTTCGCTTGTGTTAACCACAAAGCCATGCATGCGAGTTTTTTCCCCATTGCGAAAGCCACACCAGTGCTTAAAACTACTTTAGAAGAAGAGCCTAAGCAGGCGTCATGTCAGGCAAACAGTCACGCAATATCGCGTACCAGATGGTATATTGCTCGACCAAAGCGTAGAACCGCTTCAGACGCCACACCACGTCAACTGCGAAACGAGTGAGAGGCGTAGCGCTGCTAACGCATTGCAAACGTTTTCGCCCCCATTCATCATTCGTCGTAAACATCAGGAGTCGAAATAACATCAACTAAAAGTGCAGAACAGTTGCCCGTATGCATCACGGACGCTTAGTAAGTACTTGGGCAAAGTCAGCATACCTTAGAAAAAAGTAAGGACACAGTGCGGCTCGTTTGTCTTGCATGGGTGCAGCAGGTACTTTCCCCTTCTTGTATTACGAGTGAAACGCGTGTCAAACACTTTTTCTTTTGTCCATATTCATATTTTTATAAGCGGAGGACATATAAAGCATACACCAACTAATCCTACTAATCCTACATTGCCCCCCTTACGACGCCTCAGTACGCCGACATAATGCGACTCCGAGGACGTTAGACCATTGGGTAATTAACCAAAAGGCAATCTTGGGCCAATGGCCAAGAAGAGTCTTGACGAAGTTCACTTCTCAAACATTAAAATCTTTTCTTGAGGAAAGAGGCATTGTTACCCTTTATTATAGTATTTATTGTCCTCTTTATTTTATTGCAGCTGTGCATCGTTGCGTTCAGCGAAGTTCGGCTTTGGGATGACTTAGAGGATACGCCACAGAATGAATAACAACTTTTAATGCGGCATTATTGCCGAAAATAACGGGCACGCAACACGCGTAATATGCATACACGGCTCACACTGCCTTTCCAGTCTCAAGCATATTCGCGATCACAGAGCGAAGAAACCAAACTCATTCACCGACAACGCCCATAAGGGACGACGTTCTAATATGCCAAGCATATCAGCCTGGTTTCGGCGCTGGACGGACACAAGCCCACGTGCGCTTTAGCAACAGAATGTGAAACGGTTGATTATGTCTAAATGTTGTAATTCATCTGCATGACGACTGTGCTACTGGCTGACAGGATAGCTGTTTACTCTTTATAGTGTCTCCTTCAAGTTTTTTTAACTCTCATTGACGAGTGACTTGGGCGTTTTATTCTTGTTTTATTACGGCGTTTTCAGCCATGGTAGACGCGTTGGACGAATCGGTGGGGGCCGTAGTTGACGCCCTCAACAGGACCGGCATGCTGAATGACACAATCATAGTGTTCAGCTCCGACAACGGCGCCGGTCTCTTTGGTAAAGATTTGACGGGCGGTAGCAGCTGGCCACTCCGTGGATACAAGTCCACACTCTGGGAAGGTGGTGTGCGAGCTCCAGCGCTTGTCTGGAGCACGAGGCTCAAGAAACGCCGTCAGCTGTCGCGCCATTTGATGCACATCGTTGACTGGCTGCCCACTCTATACTCAGCCGCCGGTGAGTGGTTTGCTAAACATGTGTGCAACACGGGAAGCGCTGATACTGCTGGAAAAACCGTTTACTGTTCTTTGGAATGCATGGACAAAATACTGCGAGCTATATCAATATTAGAAAAACCATGCAATAATTTTTAAGCATGGTCAGAAAACGCTAGTTGAGGCTACTGAAAACAAGCGCCTCAAATAAACGCACATTGAAATTTACAATTGATTCATACATCATATTGTGAAGACCTATAACTGATTACTTGGGAAGCTGTTGCAGAGCACCTTTAAGATCGTATAGCAAGATGATGGCGCCATGTGCCTCATTTTATTGTCTATTTTATGCATTCTTGCTATAGAAGACAATATATTGAACAGTAAGGTGCTTAATCACCCAACGCTTTTTTCGTGAGTGCCCCGATATAAGACGTCCACGCTACACCGACAGTTTTATATCAAAGCCCATTGCCACTTTTGGTAAAACTGTTCAAATGCTAACTTATAAAGAAAACTTTTTAAGGAAAAAATATTTGTTATTATGGGCCTTCCCTTAAATTGGTATCGAGCGGGATGTGTGCGGAGAGATCACATGTGTTCAGGAAGCACTTCACTTGCACAGCAAGTATAGCAGCATGAGCCGGAGGAACCTCAGTACTACATTTCTATCTTTTTTTTTCTGTGTCGGAGAAGAATTTGGCTTTAGCAGTGTGGTGTTTTATGAACTCAGTAAGAATAACACGGTTGAAGATGACAACAAAATGTTTCGATTCAATGCTTCTTTTTTTCAACGTGTCAAAAATGAAAAATGACGTGCAAATACATCCCCATAGTATGGTTGATTTTCTTAGTAGCCAATATTTGAATAAAAGCAATGCTTGCCGAATAACTATTTTCGCGGGGTACCTTCTTTGTATACCAAGCTGAAATATAACAACCTGTGTAACCATTGCGCAGATCTTAAATTTCTAAAGCAGACACTGTCTGTGAGAATCGTTACATGTCGCGAATTTAATAAAGGTGATTTTCATTGCGCTGACTTTGTGATGTGTGTTGTCCTTAACTTGAAGCGTTCTGAGGGTGAGCGCTTGTTCGAAGTATCAAATGTGCCGATTCCGATTTGGGCACCTAGGAGGTAACGTGGCGCACCTGGGTCCCATTGATGGCTTCGACATGTGGCGTGCGCTGTCAGAGGGCACCGAATGTCCACGAAAGGAGATACTGCACAACGTGGACCCGAATAATAGAGCCATGGCGCTGAGAGTTGGCCGCTACAAGCTCGTGGTTCAGGCACCGAAAAATGACACCAAACTGAAGAACAACCGCCACCCTATGAAAGGCATGGATAATCCACTGGACGACTTGACGCGGTTGCGCGCACGTTCAAGGTACGTTTCAATTAGCAGTCTAATAATCACCGGGATGTTACGGACATAAACCCCGACATCATAATAAAGCACTCCATAGCAGGGAATACTGAGAACTGGGGGAACTTCAGCAATTAAATCAAAGTACAGAGATGTTCTTATAGATTTCGACATGCCAGCGTCTCCTTTGTCACGCCATACAAACAAATTGTTTATATTCAAAGGTCAGAGCGTGAGCAGTTGGGAAAAAAAGCACACACAAAAAAGGACGAGGACGCAGGAAGTAGACTAGACGAGTGCTGAACTTATAAGTGACATATTTATTGCGTCAACCGCTCATTTTTAGAGTGCACACGCATATAACTCACTCAGATAAAATAAACACAAGTGAAAAATCAGTAAATCCAGGCTTTAAAGAAGATTAAATGGCACCAGCCAAAAAAAAGAACAAAGAATCAATAATCCATTTTTTTAGGCACTGGCTCTTTTACCGCGATAACAATGTTTGTGCGTGAATCGATAGAAAAGTAGAGGATGACGAACAAAAAACACGATAAAGTAAATTACTCATATTAAACCTTTGAGATGCGTAAATTGGGCGTCAGTGAACAAAACTGATATAGATGGCTTGTTGATGCAACTGAGGCTTTCACTTCATGGGGTTCTTACTTCGTTGATATAATGTCCGACATGGTGCAAAAGCTGCTGTTATTAAGGCGAAAAACCTATAAGATTCTGCACATCTCGCATAATTGCGTCACATTGTTTTGTTTACTTTTTTGGTAGCATATAAGTAAACAGTCCATATTATATGACTAGAAAAGATTCGTTCTAACAAATTATTGTTATGCCGACGAACGTAATTCTTTTTGAGGCGTTTGTTTTGAAGAAGAAATTCTTCTTGGGGGGTTTGTTTTGAAGATAGAAAAAAAGCTATAAGACGTAATTTACTGCTGGTATTGCTGACATAAGCCTAAATGTCTTCTGCCTGGTCTGACATGATAAAATATCTGAGAATAACAAAAGATGACCGCAGTCGAAATGGTACATGGGGCTGGAAGTACCCATTGAAGTGACCATTATTTGTGTGCTGTTGATCAAAACTGCTCATATGATAGGTTTGGTTATGACGTATACCACAGTGGTCAACGAATTCTGGAAGATAGTGATCGCAGACGCATATAAAGCGCTAGGTGTAGTTTTAATTGGGAGTCCAGCTGTGGTAGTCTAGTGGCTAAGGTTCTCGGTTGCTGACCCGCAGGTCACGGTATCGAATGCCGGCTGCGGCGGCTGCATTTTTGATGAAGGCGAAAATGCTGTAGTTCAGAACGTTAAAGAACCCCAGGTGGTCAAAATTTCTGGAGTCCGCCACTACGGCGTCTATCATAATTATATGGTGGTTTTGAGACGTTAAACCCAACATACTTACCTAGCGTTAATCGGGAAGCCCATTGCTCTGCGTAAGTACTTCCTACGACCCGATACCACATAACCCTACACCTATTCGTAAACAAGACTGGATACCAGGGGGAAAAAAGCCGACCTTTATGAAGGCGCCCCAAAAAATGTTGCTGTCACTCCCCATGAACAGAGAGCATGCCGAACCGCAGGACAGCGAAGGTGTTCAAGTCACTGTTCGGCACCCTCCGCTTCGAAACCGACAAGAACTGGACGCGGGAGGCGACCGTGAAGTGCTCGCCTGACGCCAGCATAAAACCGCCGGAGAAGGGTCCCTACTTGTTCGACATTGAGCAAGACCCCTGCGAGTCACGGAACCTGGCTGCGTCGCACAAAAAGGTGAGACTTTTCTCGAAGTGCGCCCTGTCTGATACCGGTAGCATGAACAACGGAATATTTTCTTGATTCGTAGTAATTTTTTATATCTCCAGAATCAAAATTAGAAATGACTTTAATGCGTCATCAGGAGCGTTACAAATTGTTGGTACACAGAAGGAGGTCCCATCGTCAAAGACTGAGTCGGGACCTCCTACAGTACTGAATAAAAAAAAAATGATTTCAATTAGCAAACAGCACCACAAAAATAAGCAAGAAAAATAAAAATAAAACGCTAGCTGAAAAAAGGACACTTTAAGAAAAATAACAGGAAAGGCGGGGGAGGGGGGGAAGAAGGCAAAAGCCAAAAGCAGACTGCATACAAAATAAGAATAATTCAATGCTCATCTTTATAGATAAACTTACAGAATCAGCAACACAAGAAATAAAGATAATGCAGTACTTCTAAAACTTAACAAAATTTAAAAACAAGAGTAGATAAAAAATAAAGGTAATTAAGCACTCCTATACAGTTTTCAGAAGAACGCAGTAATAAAAGTAAAAAGAAAGCAAAAAGAAGACGTGCTTTCTACAAACTTTCTAATGCGCAGAAATTTATAAAGCGAAACGCATGCCCATTCGCAGCTACCCAGCCTTGGCCCCCTCTAAACGAAGTTTAGCCCTTCAGTAAACAAAAACATGGCACACGCCAGAAGAGGACGAAAAAATAAAAAAAATAACGTTCTGTATATGAATATCACACCTGTTAGACATGCAGTACAACCGTGAAAGTTATCATAATGAAAGAAAAAAGCGAAGCCATGCATACATAGACACAACAAAAAGCAAACAAGACGACACACATGTTTGTCTTGTCTTGTCCTCACCTTCTGTCTCCATGTTCGCACGCCTTGCCTGCGTTTATGATGAATGCTAACCAGCTAGCTTAATCTTCTATAAAAGTGAGCAAGCATCGAACAGCAGCAGGTGTAAATGAACAGGTATCTTTGCGCACTTTCTTGAAGCGGTGAAGATGTTTTGCGCAGTGTGAGTAAAAGAAGGTATAAAAGAAAGCATGGTTAATCCCTCTTAAAGGCATCCGTATAACACGAAAGTGAGAGTTAAATTTGGAGAAGTTTTTCATTGCTTACTTTGCATTCATATAAGAGAGACACAATGTATCTTGATGTTTGACAGCTATAGCACCATTTAACGTGACTGCCCACACGTTGACGCCTGGTGATAAATCTCCATTTCGATGACATTTGTGATCAACGTATAAAGAAGCCCTTGTGCTCATAGATGCTCTATATAATTGTAGTGATTAACGATGAGAGCGGAATAAACAAATGCGGTGTGACAGCGAGCAGAGCCGCCAATATAAGGCTGCGAATGGAGAACGCGAAGTCACAGCCAGGTGACACAGAGCGATTTTCGGAATGCACGGATGCTGTGAATGAGGCACACGCTCACCACCTGGCGTTGTGTTAATGGATCGACGAAATTGCACTTCAGTTGGAAACGCGCCAAATGGGATGGACGCGTAGAAACGACACGTTCAATAACTAATCGTGGATGTCGCGGTCGCCATGTATTACTAAACTTGACCAAGAGTACTGTGAAAAGACATTGGTAGGAATAAAAGGCGCTCCTCTACCAGAGTATGTTTCAAACTACATACAAGAACCTTGCCAATGAAAGCGGGGCCAGAATAGAGAGATATTAAGGTGCCATGGAGAATATGTTACCCCTTTTTTCACACAAAATGCAGCCATGTGCGAAACTTCATTGAGACACTTTCAACGTTCTCAATACTTATCACACATACTTAAGTATGTGTTTTGTTTTGTTAAACCAGAAGCTATTGAACATGTATTTATTGATTGTAAGAATGTTATATTATTCTGGGACGTAATGCAGATAGTCTTAAAGATAAATTTACCTCTTAATCCACACGGAATACTCTTTCCGCCTTTTGAAAATTCTGCTCAGCATTTTGATGTAACATTTTTACTTGGTATACAATGCGGTATGACACAAAATGCTTGCTTATAGACAGTGGTGATGATAGAGTACTATATGTTCATAAGTGTTTCGAGGAAATTGTTGTCAATGTGCGTGATGTTTATATGACGACTGACTGTTATGAAGATGTGATACCTTTGTTTGATGTATTAATGTGTATGAAACGAACATCATTTATAATTGCTGGGCTATCTTTACCTGTAGCCAAGAAGACAACAAAACGAGAAAACAAAACGAACGTGACGCGATGGGTAGGGTACCGGGTCTTTGTTGTCGTGTACCAAAAGATCATGGGTTTGACTCCCGTCTATGGAACTTTTTCTTTGCTTTCTGATCATGCGTATTTTTATGTCACTTCCGTGTCGGAAATGTGTCACTGTAGTGTTGGTGAACCCCATTAAAAAACAGTAATTTAAAAAGAACAAACAAAAATATAAGCCGTGCTGTGTGTGTGTGTGTGAGTTTGTGTGTGTTAGTGCGTGCGTGTACATGCGTGCGCGCGTGCGTGTGTAACACATTATACAAAATTCTAAATGCGTTACCAACAAGCATGTTTTACAACTCGCTTAACACTCCTGATTACATAATAAACCATAGAGTTAAATTTACGTCCTGTGTCCCCATGACTTTCTTTAACTTTAGGTGTAAATTACTTGCAAGTTATAAAGTGTGCATGTGATTATGTTTTGGCCACTACTTTTTTGTGAGGCTGCGTTTTTTTCGGTGCCATAGAAAAGTGATTTCACTCCTTTGTTTGCGTAGTGGGCCATTATCTAAAATTAATTTTACGTGATTGAGACGGAGGTACACACCTCACCACAGCTGCTTGTTGAACATTAGTGTCAAAAAGCTTTCCATGCGGATTGATGAACGAATTAACAGAACGCGCCTGCGGTTCCTGGACAGTGAAGGGAGGCGATGATTCTGCGGTTATAAGACAGCCAGCGCCACTGCGGTAGATATTTGCTTCAAACTCCACCACCAGCCACGCTCTAATTTATGTGTCGAATACTGGTGTTTTCAAATCCAATCATTTGGTTCTTCAAAGGTTCAAAGCTTCAGAGATTGTTCGCCTCGGCCGTTACGTGCACTCTGCAAGTAGAAATGGCAAACGAACAGTAATCTCATAAAATCTAACTGATACCCAGAAACATGATTTGCAAGTCGCCTTGTGTCATTGGGGTCTCGAACTGCCCGTTAATATTTCATTTGCTGTGGTCTTTTCTTCGGTCAGGTGCTGCGCGTTCTCTACAAGAAGCTCAGCGGCTACATGTCGCGAACGGTGGCGTCACGGGCACGACCGGCCGACCCACGCGCTTACCCCGAGAACTTCGGCGGCGTCTGGTCTCCCTGGCTCGATTAGATGCTCAGCGAGTTACGCAAGGCTCATCTTGATCTCCAGCAGCAGGACACGATGGTGTAACGCAGCGTCTAAAAGCTCCACTAGTCACGAGAAGACCGCGCGCCATCTGAAACATGCTGTACATACGGCCTGACTTCTAAAAAAATTACCGTTAGCCTTGGTGACAGAAGTGTATGCGCGTGATAGTGGTCTACGTTGTGGCGTATGCCATCATCGCATACGTACTTCCCTTGTGGCAAGATGAACCGCTCATAGTCCTTAGATCGCCAGATGCTCGAAAGTGCTGAAAGCGCCATTATACATTGGAAGTCTAGTACAAAACTCCTGTACGACTTGAACTTGTGACGTGAACAAGATACAAGGCCAGCCATGGGTTGGTTGTCAGCCTTTACTCGGCCTTCTCATTTCTTTCTAGACGGGAAAAAAGTCTGCGTCGATAATTTATGGTACATGATAAAGACGTCGGAAATAAAGAAATATTTCTTGGTGTGCTGGTTAAAGTGTCACTATGCTGTGCCGTATACAGTAATCTCAGTAATCTAAAACGCATCATAGGTTACGCATTTCTTTTTGATGTATAGGTGCTCAAAAGGCCCAAGCTGTCAACGGTGCTTTTTGAGGTAGTTGGTTACTTGCTTCGAAAAGTGGCATAAGGCTAACATACACGGACTAGAGGAAGAGACGACAGTTGAAAGTTAGCACTCGTCGTCTCTTTCTCGTCCATGTGTGTTATCGTTATGCCACTTTTTTGAATCCCTACACAGGCGCTTGCCTAACTGAATGCCCGCCTTTTTCAACGTGGCTCAAATGCGGAATAGAATGCTTGACAGCTGCGTGTCTACAGAAAAACATGCGGACGATAGTTTCGATACTTTGGGAAGACGTACTCCACTTGCCATAAATCACATATGTAGTACGGAAGGTATTCAGTGCCTCTTCGTTACAACTAAATTCACGGACGGCTCATACAGTAACAAGAACGACATGCCTGCCAATGCCACTTACGCTGTTCGTAGCTCATTCTGATAATCGAAAAGCACTGTAAACAATAACTGCGTACACAGTGAATAAGTGCCACTTACTTCCCTTTTTATCAACGTGACAGCGTTAAAGGCCTCGTTTCGCAAAAAATATGGCGTTGGTGGTTGCGAACGAAAAATCATGATCTTACGCGTGACTGAAAAGTTTAAAAGATGCAAGAATTATAAACAATGAAAAATTCCGGGTCCAAGTGAGGATCAAACCCAGGCCTTTGCAAGGCAAGCAGGTGTTGTACCACAAAGCCACGCGTATGCTTGTAAATACAGTTAAAATACCTCCCTCTGCTTGGAAATGCATGTGAAAATGACGTTTACGCTTTACAAACACATGCACTCGGCAAAGAGGCTCAACAATACAGCATCTAATATCGCAGCGACATTGCGTGTTACAAGCGTGTACATTACCATCGGGAGTCCGAACAGGTGATTATAACGTCTTCATGGCTTAAAGCCCGACACCCATTACAAAAGGCACCCTCGTAACTGCGCGCATTCCCTTAAGACCACGCACCGGGTGCATAACAGCTTCGAAGAGATTGTACACGCATAATTGCTCATGGTTTTAATCATGCTACCCCTGCAAGACATCGACCTCCCTATGCGAAAGCTTCACTGACACAAGCCACATTCAACTGTGTCGTTACATTGTATACAGTATTTAAAAATTTTAACTTCTTGAGTAACAAAATACAGTAAAAAATATGCACAAAATGATTGAAGTACGCACTAGCGACAGGATATTGCTATCACGCTCAACTCTTAAAGGTGAAGTTAAAAAAAAAAGTAAAAGAGTGGGGGATATCCCCCACTCTATTACTCATTTCTCGCGCCACCTTGCAAGCTTGCACGGTTTGAAGCACAGACTAAATGTTGTATTAGCATACGTCGCTAGTTGTTAACGTAACGGACGCGAGCTGTGCGGCGCCGTCGTATTGCGGTTGAGCATGCAGTGCATATTTCCGCCGCAGTTGTCGCTGCCAACGAGCGCAGCAGGCTTCGCCTCGCCGTAATCTTAATCGTCCGCTCGCGTTGGCGGCGGCGCGGTCGCCGTTTTCCACGCATTTAGTTTTCGAACAAGCCGCGATGTTGGTCAGTCCGGTGGCCTTCAACGAAGGACGCAATTAAGTCTCCATTGCTTAGCAAGGCCGTTAACAGCCGGAACCACATACTTTCATTTTTTTTCCTCCCCTACACTTCGCGTTAAATCTCTGTTCGCTTGAGTCCGTTTTAATGAAGTGGCTGGTGGCTATCACGAAGCTATAGCTCGAGGTCTCTTCGAAAGCCGTAAGCGAAAGGGGCGTTCTTGTGATTACGAACGAATCTGTTTCTATGCAATGTAGATCAGCCGTGGACACACATGCCTCGGCGGCCTCTCGTTTTCTTCGACGAGTTTCGCGCGAAGCTTGCAGTTTGTACGCACAACACCAAGTGTATACAGTCGAAAGAGTATTGACTAACCAACGATAAGTACTAACGGAAACGTCACACTTGCGAGAATCGGGGGCGCCTAATAAACCTATCAAGCGATTCCACAAGATCCTCCCAAGCCGTAATTGGCATGAGTCGCAGTACAACCAGGAAAAAGAAGAACGTTGCGAGGAAAGTTAACAACGTCGCCTTCGACTATTTTGTATAGACCCGAAAACAGCTATCTTCTGCATGGCATCGTCTATTGCGTCAGCTGTGTAACACTTTCATAAAAGAAACGAGATTCTTTGTTTGTTCCAGCCGCTAGTTTCATGCTGTATCGGGTGCTGGCTCTCTGTATTCTTCCAAGACTAAAATTAAGGCAGATTGGCACTAGGAGTGCCAAGCTTGATGGAAGTGCGGAGGTAGGCATCCTTGTTTGTTTATCTTCGCTTTTCTCTTTCTTTCTTCGTCTCTTTTTTCTATTACAGTTTTTTTTCATCTGTTCTTTTCTCTTAATTTACACTCATCTCTGTTTTTCTTCCTACTACTTCCCTTTCTTTTTTTCTCTTCCTATAATTCACTGGCTTACATTTTTATCTATTCTCATGCTTGGTTTTTTTCCTGCGTTACGTCAAGCGATGACAGCATACAACAGACATACTTCAGCCGCGAAATGACACAAACGTAGAATAAAGAAACACACAATGACAGGTGGCGTTTGTTGCGTGTTTCTTTACTCTGTGTTTGCGTTATTTCACGGCTAAAATACGTTATTAAAGGGACACTAGAGTTAACTATTAAGTCGATGTTGATTGTTGAAATGGTGGTGCAGAAAACTCGTAGTGTTGCTTTTGTGGCATGGAAGGGTCTATTTTGAAATAAAATCACGTTTTAGTGGTACGCATCAGGTTAGCGCACTTAAAATCACCCGCCTCAAGAAGCGAACCGACCGGTCCGTCTCACGTCACTGTTGTCGTGCACAACATTGCCCGGCTTTACTGCGCTAATAGCAGCAGACCGAAAGCAGGGGGAGACACAGCAGCATAAAAGGTCATTGATCAATTTCCCTCCATTGGCTCCGAGATTGCAGACGCTTTTGTTTCAACTGTGTCCCGCTAGATGGCACCACCTGTCCCGTGTAACCACGCGAAAATTGAATTTTGAACCACTCGCGCAATTCTCCATAGTAACGTCCGGCGGTTCTTTTTTTCATTAATCAAACAAAAAAGAACAAGCAGCATTTCATTGCGTCTTTTGATGCACGGAAAGTTCATTATTTCATGCAGTCAGATCGATTACTAGTGAATAATTGTAGGCGGTTCATCTGATGTCATCAGGACCATTTTGAAAATGTCCTACTGCGGCGCCTGTGTTCTTGTGCATTCACCTTCATTTCTCGGTAAGTAGGACACTGTTGTTGATAATATTGTCGTTTTAGGTCTTGTCATACATTGAGCTTTCACTCCCACGTAAATTGTTTTTTGACCTTAGTGTCCCTTTAAACAAGTGCCAACTAGGCCAACAAACAGAGCATACAACATAATGTGGCAGCCCGCGAACCCCCATTGTGTTCCGCGCCTAATAAAAGAGATTTTTCGGGTTCGCAGAAGGGATTTCATTTCTGAATATTCTGCCGGTATTCTCCGTTCTCGATCATTAGGACTCGCTGCCAGCAGAGAGGAGTGAATGACCTAGGAAAGCGCGAACATGACCCCTCTTAACGTTCCGAGCAAGTGCGCTCAACGAGTCTCATTTCGTATTTTATTCTTCTAGCGGAGTTATCTATGTGCGATGCCCAGTTCAGTTTACGATTTAGAGAGACCTTCGGCAATACCCTGCTGAAAAAAAGCATGCCTCTCTTCCAATTATGTATGCAGGTGCCACACCACATTTATTTGTTCATTTGTTTTTGAACTCACTTACCTCTCAGCCAGCCATCAGCGCTTTGTTTCGTTTCTTTTCATGTGTCTTCTTGGCCATCGACTGTCTTTCATTGTTTACATTCACAGCTCACGCGGAAACAGCTGGATCCAACCCCCCTCAAACCCATTTATTCCTACCCCTCACTGTTTTAAGAATTTCCGTGGCTTTTGAGTCATCACCTTCATCATTTCTTTTTTTTTTGTTTAGTGGGCGTTATTCTTCTTTCAAAGAGACCTCGGATGCACCGAGGCATTACTAAATGCGTCCTTTGAAAAGAACACCTGGCATATTTAGACGGGTACGTCCACCCAAACAACCGTTATTTACCTTTTTTTTTTTTTTCTCGCGAAAAAAAAAGCAGCCAAATAAACAGCTCAACAAGAAGCGGGGGCTACATGAAAACAAAATCTTTTGTAAAATGAACACGCACACACACATATTCACACTGTGCTGCTTTTGTTTACTTCCTTTTGCCACATATACGTAAGGCTTAGGCCACATACGGCAGTCTAGGGTCTGGTACAGCTGCTTGTTGCGGCCACAAGCATGGACAGCTTTTCAGCCGATTCTCGTTTTCTTATTTCCTATTTGTTTTTCCTTTAGCATGCTCCTGTATATTTTCCTCTTCCGTGTGAAAGGACGAGTTAGCACAGCAGCGGGCGCAGCACGCGTCGGTGGCGCGGCAAGGTCAGTCCTCTTTGCAGCCTGCAATCCCACGTGATCACGCAATCCTCCGATTATGCCGTCACCACCGTATCTTTTTCTAACATTTCTTTAATTGTTTCACGTCGTCGTTCCGTTCGCGGCTTAGCGACCGACAAATCCAGGCGAAACTGCGCGCTCAATACATCCATATGTGCTCGCGCGTTTCGAGCTTGCTGTATTATTAAGGCCTCAGAGGCCCCATCAAACGCGGCCATCGGTGGCATTGGCGCCAGCGCGAAAGAAGCAGAAAGTCACGTGATAAGAGATTACGACCTGGTGACGTCATCACGGGACGTCATCCGGCATCACGCGATGAAGTCATCACGTGACATCGTCGCTTGGTCAAACGTTGGCCGATCTGGGAAGTGGTTGCAAAACCTGCCGAGGTGCAGAAAGATATACGATGCTTGCGATCTTGGAGGCACTGCAATGCCACGTTAGGCCTGTGCAGAAAGTTGTCGTGGGAAAGTGAGGATCAGTACGACCGATTGAGAAGAAGCAAAAGAAGATCGCTTTCGCTTGCAAGTCATTCTAGACAAATACATCAGGAGCCGAACGACTTCTCAAATTTGTAGCACAGAGAAAAGAGAGGATACAAAATTTTGAGATATGCAAATGGCGCGCACGCTTCTGCTTTTGAGAAAATAGGAACCAACTGCCAAACTGGTCTTTTTGTATTGAAGAAATCGAAACACGGTTTACAGTGAGGTTCCATACTACGCCCAACAATTCCCATTCAGAGACACACAAATTCCCTTTTTCGGGGATTTTCTCCTACAAACGTTGACGACATTCCCAGCATAGTTCCCTGCACAACAGTACCAGTTTCCGCCACCATCCACACACACAAGTACTAAAACTACACGTGTCTGACGTACTGGCGACTTTCGAAATCATGTCTAGTCCTTCCACTTCCACACAACAAAAACATGAATTTATTAATTCACATACTTTTAATACACAGTGCACATAGTGGGCTTCAAGTCTAACACCGATAGTGAACTACAAATCGCTCCGCGTGAATTTCAAAAACAAATCTAAATGGCTATGCTAGCGTGGTGTATGCGCCAGAACCGATTACAACAGGTGATGGCGCAATGTGACTGCTAATTATCGGTTGTCATCGGAGAATTTAACCATTCCTGAAATTTCCTGCAAAATCAAGAATTTTTTCCCCTTGGCTCAAAATGATCGGCGAAAATTCTTCGCAAAAACGAAAATTCCCTGGGTGTACTACGAACGTGCACTGCGTACAGATATATGCTTATCTCTCCGCAGTGGCATGCGCATGTAAGCAGAGAAGAGCGATAAAGAGGACTAGTATATCGGTCGGTATTGCATACCATGCGAGAACAAAAGATTAGAACAAATAAAATAAGCAGAAAAAATCACAGCATTTCCACGGAGTAAACGATGATGAGAGGGGCGAAGCGTGCGTCAGTCCGTCCGCACTTCCACCCGTCTGCTCGTCTTTGCTTCCGTCCGTCCATCCATCCGTCTGTTCGTCCATCCGCGTATCTGTTCATGAGTCAGTCCATCCGTCCGTCTGTTCGTACGTCCATCCGTCCATGCATCAGACCGACAGACCGACAGACAAACAGACAGACAGACAGACAGACAGACAGACAGACAGACAGACAGACAGACAGACAGACAGACAGACAGACAGACAGACAGACAGACAGACAGACAGACAGACAGACAGACAGACAGACAGACAGACAGACAGACAGACAGACAGACGACGGACAAACGCGGCCAGCGGATGATTCACGGTTTGCCGATGAAACCCTCCGAAGCTTCGCCCCACTCATCATCATTCACTCCGTGGATATGCTGTGAGGTGGTTTATTACATACATGCATACATAGAGGTGACGACCGACCCATGCATTGAGGTGCTTCGTCCCTAAAAGGCCAGTTCAAAGACGGAGGACTGTTGAACAGCCGGTATATCCGTAACATCGTCACACAGAATGTCAGTGTCCACTTAAGGGACCTTGAACGTTATACGGTGCCCAGCGGTGACCCACGATCATTATGTGTTGAGTGCCTTGTTGCCTTAAAATAGCATATGGCCGAACCAGTACAGCAGCTAGAGCTAATATCCGAAAAGATACGGACATAACGATGCACTCCCGTACAGATTCGAGCGTATCCTGCAGGTTAAATCATCACTTACCCCAATTTCCGGGCATAAACCCAGCACTGCGTACAAATAGAGAGAAATTTATAATACATATAAAAGAAGTGATTCTCCGTCAGGTATCATGGCACTCAATAAAATCCAACCACTACACATCAGACGCCAAATTGCCCGCTTAGCTTTTATGGAATCCCTAATTAAGTGTAAGACTGGATTATCACCCACTCCATTCATTAGTCCGTCCACCACGAGGAAAACACGACACACACATAGCCACAGTTTATCCCCATTCTTTGCCCGAACAAATACTTTTATGTTTTCATATTTTCCACGCACGGTAGATGACTGGAATAAATTGCCAGAAAAAAGTGTTAGTGGAAATTTTATGACAGCCCTACACGATCATTTTATAAACTTTTAATTACTGACGTTCGGGTTTTTAGCAATGTTTCTTGAAGTTGTGCGTGATTTTCTAGTTTTATTTGGATTGAAAACCCTGCTATGTTTGTGCGAAAAGTCGGTTTTACCGTGGCTTGTTTATTTTGTAGTTCCAAGTGAATTCTGCGTTTTGTTGCTTCATTGTTTTTGTTACATTGCATTGCATTGTATGTGCGTGAACATTCTTTTTTTCTGCCCGTCCTGCTTAGACCAATTAATTGGTCTGTAGTATTGTATAAAAAATTAAAGAAAAAAACAAAACATTGCCAATGCCAACAAATAGAAGCTCATTTATATGGGACCAGCGATTATCATGACCTTGTTTATAGGTACTCATGCATTTATATGCTGCGCAGATTTTCGAGCAGATACATTCTGTCGTTGTCGAATACACGTTATCGATTAGCTAGCTCAGCCAAGAGTTCTTTACCTTGGGCATCTGCCTCAATTGCGCAGAAAGCGACTAAAGCACTGCTACTTTACCTAAAGTCAACAAACCTGAGCGACCGCCTGTAGACTATGTGTGCTCCCCGAGTGTGCTCGTGATTGTGTGTACCTTCTCATCTCTCTGCAACCTCTTTTCTCCCCTTTATCCCTTCCCCAGTGCAGGGTAGCAAACCGGATGTGCGTCTGGTTAATCTCCCTGCCTTTCCTTGCATCTTTTTCTCTCTAGTTCTCTCCAGAATCTCATCCCCTCACAGCAGTATAAAACATTCTTAAGATATTTTGCGTTGTTTTCGTCTTTAATTATACGCTTTCGATATAGTCTGCGGTGATAATACAGGGCCCGTTTATAGAGGTTGCATGAAGGATACCAAACGCCCGCAGGTCTATAGCTGTAAACGAGATCATGTCTGTCTGGCTTCAACAAAAATTCCAATTGGCGTCGCCCTTCATTCGTTAACAAGGGCACTGACTCATGCACGCGCACACGCGTCCCAAATGTGGGGTGATCGAATTTGAGCCTTCTGAAGTCCGCGGTGTTTATATCTCTCGTTTTGAATCATTTCATTTATCAGCGTGTACCTTGTCGTAAACGGAATTTCATTTAGTCAAAGCCACAGAAAGAAATGACCTTCCAGATAACTGTAACAAGCGTGTACATTCAACGCGGTCCCGCTAATGGAAGTGTGCTTGTCAGCGTAGGCATTCCCGTATCGGCTGCAGCTCGTTCGCCAGAAAGCATAAAGTGTCGTACCCTGTTCTGTAAGCTTGTTATTGAAGGAGTACTTAAAAATGTGCGCTAAAACTGACAGTAAAATGACCTTGGTAAGTGACCTATACCGATTATCGTTCCCGCCGAGACGAACAGGCTGCACGAGAAGCGACAATCACTGCTCGTGCAGCCTGTTCTGGTGGGTTTAGCTTTATACCCCGTGAACAATTATTGCGTACTATTTTTACTAGCTCTCTTTTCACTCGTTTATATTGTCATCTTATCATTTCTTATTAACTCTTAATGCGGCAACAAGATCTCTTTTCGCAGTTCAAAAGCATTACGAAGACCTTCGCAAATTCTAGGTTTCATATCACCTCGTTGAGCCCACCACACCCTGTCACTTGGGCTTCTGGTTCGCCGTCCACACGCAGTGTAGAAAGCAGATAACATATTGTGACGATGGAACGCGTTTATTTACAATATGGGTAATGCAGAGGTGTAGCTCAGCCAAGGATCCACAGCGTCGCTCGCGAGCCAGTCGAGTCTCTTCCTCCTCTTCGTCGAATCTTCGCTAGCGCGTTTCACTTCCCGGTTCGCAGACGATGCCCTCTGGGCGAGTCACTCAGATGGTTGATGATGGCAAGGTTTAAGGCGCGCAACGTGTGTCAGTTGTGTTTTGCTAGAGCGGCGACCATTGCTTGTGACGCTCGAGATTACGTACGTGACGTCGCTGAGGCGGTCAAGAATGACGAATGGACCGGAATAGTGAGCCAAGAACTTTTGGCACAAACCACGTTTGCGGACTGGTGTCCATAACCACACAAGATCGCCCTTGCTATAAGATACGGAGCGATGGCAGGCGTCGTAACGTTTCTTAGAACGCTGCTGGGATGCCAAGGTTCGGAGGCGTGCGATGCGACGGGCTTCTTCTGCGCGGCAGAGCGTCTCGGCTGTCGAGGTTTCCACGTCTAGTGTAAAAGGTAGTATAGTGTCGAGACAAAATCGTGGGGAGCGAGCGTACAGCAGGTAAAATGGAGAGTAACCTGTAGTCTCATGCTTCGCGGTATTGTACGCGTACGTGATGTAAGGTAGCACTTCGTCCCAGTTTTTGTGCTTAGAATCGACATAAATAGACAGCATGTTCGTGAGAGTCCGGTTCGTGCGCTCTACGAGACCATTGGTCTGCGGGTGATATGGTGTGGCATGGCGGAAATTGCAGGCAGACAGACGCAGGATCTCTTCAACGACGTCGGCAACGAACTGACGTCCGTGGTCGCTAATGACAACGCGTGGAGGACCATGGCGGAGAATTACACAACGAAGCATAAACTGCGACACGTGCATGGCCGTTGCAGCAGGTATTGCAGCAGTTTCTGCGTAGCGCGTTAGGTGGTCAACACAGACGACGACCCATCGATTGTTACTGCTCGATCGTGGAAATGGACCGAGCAGATCGACACCAACAGTCTCGAAGGGAGAGTTAGGAGGTGGAACAGGATGGAGAAGTCCTGGCGGCGTAGCCGTGGGACGTTTGTGTCGTTGGCATTGTTCGCATCCAGCAACGTATTTTTCCGTGTCGTGTCGCATCTTGGGCCAATAGAACCTTTGCTGGATTCGTTGAAGCGTTCTGGCGAAGCCCATGTGGCCGCAGGTTGCGTCGTCGTGTAAGGACCGAAAGACGTGAGCCCGTAAAGTGCGTGGAACAACTAGAAGCAGACGGGCGCCTTGTCCGGAATAATTCTTCTTGTAAAGGACGCCGTCATGAACCACAAAAGAGCTTGGGTTTGCGTGTTCATTTGCGGAGGCGAATAGAGAATCTAAGGAGCGGTCCTCTTGTTGGGCTGTCCGGAAAGTCGCGAGATCAGGGAACTCAGAGGCAATAGCGCCGATATACTGGTCGAAGTTGTCAGCGTCGCACTCCGTCATCGGTAGAGGAAGGCGCGATAGGCAGTCGGCGTCTGCGTGCCGGTTACCGCTCTTGTAGCGTACTGTGAAGTCGAACTCCTGTAAGCGCAAAGCCCATCGCGCCAGTCGTCCAGATGGGTCTCGGAGGCCTACCAACCAGCATAGAGAATGATGGTCGGTGATTACCGAGAAGCGACGACCGTAGATGTATGGGCGAAACTTGTGCACGGCGAAAACAACTGCGAGGCACTCCTGTTCTGTGACTGTGTAATTTCGTTCTGCCTTGCTCAACGAACGACTCGCGTAAGCGACCACGTGTTCAGCATTGTCATGGCGCTGAACGAGCACTGCACCAAGGCCGATTCCACTGGCATCTGTGTGAATTTCCGTTTCAGCAGAAGGATCGAAATGGCGTAGTACCGGTCCTGAAGTCAGTATGAACCGAAGCTGCTTAAAGGCTGCTTCGCAATCCGGTGTCCAGTGGAAAGGGACATCCTTTTGCAGCAAGTCGGTCAGTGGTTGTGCTTTATCAGCGAAATTCGGAACAAATCGACGAAAGTAAGAACACAGGCCCAGGAAGCTACGCAACTCCCTGGGGGACTGCGGCTGATTGAAGTTGCTGACAGCGGCGACTTTCTGCGGGTCCGGTCTCACGCCATTTTTATCCACCAGGTGTCCCAGAACCAAGGTTTCACGTTCTCCAAAGCGACATTTTTTTAAGTTCAGTGTAAGCGCAGCTTCCTCGAGACAGGTTAGAACGAGGTCAAGGCGATGATTATGTTCTTCAAATGTTCGGCCAAAAATCACGACATCGTCCAGGTAACACAGGCAAATTTCCCATTTGAGGCCCCGTAAAACGGTTTCCATATATCTTTCAAATGTGGCGGGGGCATTACACAAGCCGAATGGCATAACATTAAACTCAAACAGACCGTCGGGTGTAACAAAGGCCGTCTTTTCTTTGTCAGCCGGATCCATGGGGATCTGCCAATACCCGGATCGCAAGTCCACCGATGAAAAATAGGACGCTGAATGCAGGCAGTCGATGACATCATCGATGCGAGGAAGCGGGTACACGTCCTTCTTAGTTATAGAGTTGAGACGTCGGTAGTCAACGCAGAATCTTCGCTAGCGCGTTTCAATATTATAAGGGGCAAATGAAACCTAGCGCAGATGTGCGGTAGGAGAATCGTTGCGTCCGAATAACACCCCCCCCCCCCTCCTCTATAAGTGGACGCGTATCTAGGAATCTAGGAATAATAAACTTGCAATGACGGATTCAGCACTCAAACACGACAGCAAGCTTTCAGCTATTACACCGCTATGAATAATGGAACAGTCGCGGAGGATTTTAACCTTATGTATTCGTGTGCCGCTTTACATGAGGGCCTTGTAACCATTGGCCACAATCGTAAACGTGGTCGCCAAGCATGTTACTATGCCTTGACTGCACTCCTGGGCCTTTTGGCATATACATGTCTTTTTCTCATGGGCAAGTATAGAATTTAAAAGAAAAACCACATACATTCGCGCATGCCTACGGAAGGTTGACAATACGCTCGTGTATCTTTAAGAGATTTGGTAAACGTAAGAAAATAGAAGAATAAGAAGACAAAGCGTTTCAGACAACTCCTACTTACACGTAAGTTATACTACCACCCGAGCTGAACAGGGCTCACTCCTGATATTGTGGATAGAAGATTCGAAATGTTGATTAGCAGGGCTTGATGCTTTATCACTTGCTCTACTACGCGGTACTCTTCTTTAATTTTTTATTTCTCGCATTTCAGAATAATCGATTTTCACGTCACAGAGATGTTGTGACTGTATTTGAAGGGAGGCCCATCAAAATGCGGTATCACACAAAAGCTGGTATATAGAGCTTTATGGCCCCTTTCCAGTCACTTCTTTCACAATTCTGTATGCAAACTGCAAACAAGTAAACAAGCTATATATATATATATATATATATATATATATATATATATATATATATATATATATATATATATATATATATATATATATATGTATGTGTGTGTGTGTTATCACATGTGCATTCGCGTGTCGATAATTCATGCGCGCGTGCATCTGTAACAGTCGTCACTAAGAGTTAACGACGAAGGTAGTGCTTCCGCATAATTAGCTGCTACTGAATTCCCCAAAGATCAATGCACAGGGTCATTGATATTATGCGCGCCACAGTTTTGACCATCCACATCGCTCCACTCTTTTTTTCCCTTGTTTACCGTGGATTGCACACGTCAATTTTGCATTTTACAATGGCATAGGACATCTTACACGCCGTTGCTTTGGTTGGCATTGCCTCATTATGCATGCTGCGCCACGATTTCTGTTTTACCCTTGCAATTACGTTACAGTTGCTTCAATCATACCTGTGCTAAGTGAAAGCAGGTGCTCTAGCTAACAGGCAGATGTACCACTACATCCCCCACTTCCCCCCCCCCCAAATGTTGTCAGGAGTACGAGAGTGCATGACACGAAGAGACTTCATTTCACGCAGTGCTTTGGAGCCTTCGCAGACAGCATCATCTGGTCTTTACTGAGTACCTCCGCATATCAAGCATCAGAGAACGCGAAAGGTCTGCGTCACCGTTCACGTAACCTGTTACATCAGCGGGATACAGTAAAAAGATGCATGTCAATATTAGTTTACTGAATGCACGGTCGAAAATGAGTCATTACAACGGCGTCAAGCTTTTGTAACTTCACGCTATTACCGGGCGAGTGAAATCGATTCGGATTGGGGGCAAGGTGGCCGGGCGCAGTGAAGCAGCGCGCCGCAGCGTGCACCGAGCCACGAAGGAAAGGAGGACGTTATCTTTCTCCTCCGGCGAGCAAGCCGACGGAGGGTGGAATAATATCGCGACCTTGACATCCGTAATGCAAAGAAGCAGATAGAAAAAAAAAGAACGTCAATTTGCGTGGGCATCGAATCGTGCGATCGTCGTTGCACTATCCGGCCAGCACTGCCACTGCGATGAGAAATGGAGCATGTTCCGTCAAGACACTGCGCACTCGGTCAACAACTCGCGGCGCGACAGTCTAATGCTCCCAAACTCAGACGGTTTAGCCAAAACCATAGAGGCGCGTGCTAACGCACTTTGCATCCGCTAACTCACTCGCTGAACCCAGGGAGTCATTCAGTGTGATGTCCCCCTTACGCGATAAGCCATGCCCAAGCGAGCGAAGGTTCCGAGAATAGCCTGAGCATTCGTGAAATACTGTGAAACCCATTTGTCTCGTCTCGACAGTCGTTTTTCAGATTACGAGAGGACTGACATTTCAAGATAAGGCAGAGGCGTACGGGCCAGCCTAAACCAAACTTTGTATACTTGTAATTCCTAGAGGTTTGGAGAACGCTCCTGCATCAGTGTGTTATTTGCCGAAGAATTTTATAAATGGCGATCAACGTGACGGGAACATTTTCACAAAGGTAGCTTTAAGTTCTTTTTTTGCTGTTATAGTTTGTCAGTGTTATGAATAAGCCCTTCATCATTCGTCGTTATAAAAATCAGAATGACAAATTTTGCAAACCTTAGCGCCCCAATAGAATGGTACCACTTATCGCAGTTAATTAGCTTCCCATGGTGGGACCACTTAAGAGATCATCCGGTTTAGCATTAACCTATTTCCCGTAGGTGGTTTCTTTAGACACTAACGAGCGTTCACGCAACTTAGTTCACGATTAGTGTTTGATAGACTCTATAGCATTCTTCCTGTCCAGTTGTCAGTTACAAGGTAGGTAACAGTTCTGGCACACAATTTACTCGTGGCTTTGGTTTGAAGCTCGACCAAACACAGCACGCAGTTTAGAGATCAGCGCGTCATGGCACATGCAAAGGTGCAAATTTATGCTGTTCCTGTCTGCTTAGACATGTCACTGTGGTGTACTTGCGGCCCTTGAATGGTAAGTAAAAGCCCTGTTGTAGGTGAATGTAGTTATGAAAAGATCTCTATACAGTGTTGTTGTTCTGATTTTTTTGCATGATTACATTCTATGATAACAGAAACGTGTTTTACGGTATACAGGCATATGTTGGCTTTATTTGGTTTCATTCACAATACCTAAAACAACCCAGACATTGAACACATATGCATCAAATACGGTAAAAAATGTATCATACTAAAAATTGGCCCCGTAACTGCATATGTTTCACTACAAATGTCGCCGAAAGGCGATAGCCTTGCGTGTGGAGAAAGTGAACAAAATGTTTATTTGATGTTCAGTGCGAGAAAATCGGTGAATTGTATTTTGGAAGTGCTGAGTTAGAGAGTCTCGATCCGTGCAGCGAAGGCGGACGAGCGCATTGAGGCATGTTAGACACGCGCGCCATCTGGCAGTTGTGTTCGAAAACCAAGGAATGTGTGCGTGTCCGCGGAGAAAAATGCGCGCCTGTCTCGGAGAAGATAAGGTGCAGAACGCAAAGCGACGAAAAGGGGCTTTTTGAGCATTGCGTTGCACTGTCAGCGCAGCGTGATAAATGCTACGGTCCTTCAAATCATTTGTGTGTGCCTTCTCTACTATAAAAACACACATAAAAACGTCGACGTGTTGTTATGATGCCTCAGATATGCACACTAATTGCTTTTTAATTGACAATCACACAAGTATGAATGCTGAAACTTGAGCAATATTGCTGGGCGCTGCGGATGGTGTTGACTGTTTGAAATAACTTTTGGTGCTGTTTAGGGTATCGTTACCACAGACAAACAGAAAAATGTACAGACAAACAGACAGACAGGCAGAAAGACATACGGACCAAAATTTTGGCGTCGAAGGTCCCCAAGAAAGACTATTGTCCTTAAAAAACTTCATAGCAGACTCTCCTTTGTCGACTTCGGTCACAAGTCGGTATTCGAAGTAATGGTCGTAACGAAGTTAATCTTTATAAGTACCCGTCATACTACGACACTCATGCATTTGATTCTCTGCAATTCCATTGTCGACTGACACCCACTGGCACATCCTGCAAGTACGTGCTTGCTGTGCTCTGCTGGAAATGTGTTTCTCGGAATCTAAAGGGCCAATCCCTGCTATAATATAGAAACGATCGCTTGTCGCGAGAAAAGTTTAAATTGTTGATAGTCGCATAGAATTAGGTACACGCAACAGCAAAAGTGTACAGGAGGTTGGCGCTGTTACGAACATAAATTTCCTCTATTGCTACGTGACGCTTTTCAATGGCAAAGCTGTGTTGCCTCGGCGTGAAATGACATGACCTAAAGTTATCATCATCACGAATTAGCACGCACTCTCCTCACGTTTTTCTTACTCATCGTTTTGTGCTTAATCGTTTGTTTCAGTGCCAAGACACATGCGCCGATTTATCCCGTGTATCACATGGGGCAAGCGAAAAGCAAAGGAAGCAGAGAATATAGGGGAGGTTGAGGAGGAGCGCGAATGAAGAAAAAAAAGAAAGAAAGGAAGGAAGAAAGAAACAAAGACAAAAAAAAGAAAAAGAAAGAAGGAAGGAAAGAAAGGAAGGAAGAAAGAAAGAAAGCCGGAAATGGGCCGAGAATCGAACTGGGGTAACCAGCATTTGAAGGTGCTTACATAACGAATATAAACTTGTATAGAATATAGCAAGAGAGAAAACAGAAAGAAAGAGGGAAGAAATTAAATCATGGCATATAGAGAAAGAGAGAAATATGTTAAAAGATATATAGGAAGCGAAATGAAGAAAGAAACACAACTGATAATATGAGAGAACAAAGAAACAGAAATAAACTGAGACAAAGAAGAAGACAAAAAAAGAGAGAGCATCAAAACAAAAAAGAGGAGGAGAACTAGAGAAAAAAACGTAAGATTGATTGATATGGGGAGTTTAAGGTCAGAAGTTGTAAGATAAACAAAGAAGGCCACCAAGCTCTATATAGAAATATAGAGAAATGGAGAACTAGATTGTCAAGCGAGCAGCGACGGGCCTGTGCTGTGCTGTGCCACGCTTTGCGTGACATGGTGCTAACGTCCACATTTTTTTTCTTTTTTTTCTAGCTGATATATGTTGGTTTTATAACTTATAGGTTACCATACCACCTACATGGTACAACATCTATTAGGAGATTATGTTCCTAGCACAAGCTAGAGTATACGTTTCTCGAAAATTTCGCGTCCCGCAAAGTTTTGCTGTTGGTTGTACATGCATAGCGATGGATGCGGTCTTGAGATGAAACATAACAGAAATTTAAGTGCAATAAAAGAAGTTAGAATGCACTCTAATCACTCAGCAATAATTTAATGGCACCGCTTGCATCCGCAGTTGTATACGCAGTGCGCAAACCTTTCTTAGTGAGTGCCTCGCTGAAGATTCTGGCAACGCCTAGTTACGATCGGCAACGCTAAGGTACTTCGCCGAAGGCGCAAGCACCGCCGCTATATCAGCTTCCCTTTCTCAATTTAGACGCCAAGTCTACAGCGCGACACTTAAGGTCACCCTCTCATCCCTTGCCCGTATACTACCGGCTCATTAGCGAGACAAGTGAAAGGGAACGTTGTTCCGGCGAGGTTCATTCCCGTTACTGGCGTAACAAAGGGCGGGGACAATCGACTCGCCAATCCTTCTCTCTCTTATCACTTTTCTTTCCGCACTCAAGGGTGAGGGCGCGCTTGCTGTTCTTATGCAAAAGCGGACAGACGGATGCCTTCTCAGAATTAGTATACGGCTGCTCAGTGCATCGAGAGGGTGGGGCTTTACCTCCGATGTACTGCTTATCCGGCATCGTACGTAATATAGCGTCAAGAAGGGTTCAAGGTTAGCTCTGTGCCAAATATTTCACCAGTCTTGCACAAGGTGGCTCTCCGCCTTGAGTGTTGCTGTTTTTCTTTTTTTATTCTCTCGCGCTGCCGTCCTCGTGCCACCACTGCACCAGTGTGCTCTACGACGGCGTTCAAGACGGCCGGTCGTTCGTTGCCCGCTGGAACCTACTGTCCGCCACTTTAAATCTTTTTTTGTGTGTGTCTTACCCTCGACTGGTTTCCCTACGACGCGGCCGGAAAGCAGTCCAAAGGAGATCACCCTACAGAGTGACGGCTTAAACGTGTCGGTGTCTCGTGTCGCCGCAGCCACTGGTCTCTCCCACGCTCCGCGCTTTGGTGAGTCTGGCCCGGCGCCGCCTTGTCTTTTCTTGACTTGTGTATCTCCGAGGCATGTGTGAGAACATCGTGCGTGACCCGCCTGCTTCACATAGCGGCCTGTTGTCGGCCGAGTCACGGAACGCTTCCTATCGGCGATGCTTTATTCTCTCAATGTACGACAGCGAGGCGGAACTTCCACGCACTTCAGTTTTTCTTAAATTTCTTTGCAGTCCGGACTCCTTCGTATCTTGTAAACATGTATGCTTTCCTTATCAAGAAATGACAACGTTGAAGTGCCACTAGCCCGGCTTACTGTATGCATATATGAATACAGGCGATACGATTTGCCGATAGAATCCATGTCGACTTTTGAAGCCCATACAGGACGCGCGCGATAGTCGATGCGAATAGATTTGCGTCGTTTTATGGCCTCGTGCGAACGATTCTGGAGCCTCCACTACGCGGCGAGTATGGAGCTCTGCATGTGTACTGCTTCGCAGACTACAGATGGCAATTTTCGATGGAAAAACCCCGCGGACTGTGCGCGTTCCTCGGTTGAACGAACGATGTCGGTGGACATTTTTTGCACACCTTCAGTGCATTACCTGGGGAGGTTAGTCTCACAAACTCAGAACAATAGTCTTCATAACAGCCAATGCTTCCGCCTTAGCCCAGCCGCTTGAGATATGATTTCGGTGCTTTGTTTCCCGGCACGCATCGTTTTTTGAATATTCTCAATATAGCATTGAATCTATGCGAATGAGATATCTCGCCTAGGAGCGCATTTTTTTTCGAATCCTTATTCATATTCTTTCACCGTGCTCATGGCTAGGAACGCTGTCACATTTTCTTGAAAAAAAAAGAAGCCTACATTCTTAACTCGACAGAACGTTCTACGATCCCACACGGTGGCGTGATTGCTTCTTGATGAAGTGCGCAAAGGTGAGAGTTTCGTAAGCACCACTCCGGCCTTTATACCCCTCCCCTCACTCTCTCTCTCTCTCTGACGGAAAACAAATCTTTTTTATGAGCGACTACGCAGGAGAAGGTTCATTCACACTCAGTGATGGTGTTTGCAAAAGTAAGAAATATCGTCTCATACACTGAGCCAGTGCTTCTTCTATCCAAGAGACTCTATGTTGTAAGGAATGCGAGCACAAAATAAATGTGAAGGTGGTGAAATGTATATTGTATGTCCACGTTTTGCCATCGCCTCTGAAGATCCAGCGTATGCGAGATCAAAAAAAATTTTTAAAAGGCTAAAAATGACATTTATCGACTTTTGAGAGTGTGAGAACAGACCACATCCAGAGAAGTTAGCCCAGCTCAGCTAACAGTCTGATTGGTTGCCGATGATTGGTGGACGGGGCAAGAGCCGCGAAAGAGTGGAGGTGGCCGCAGTAAGGAGAGCTGTCCGAACAATATAGTTTTTTTCTTAAGTTATCCACGAAGCTCTTAATAAGCATGCTGACATTTCAGTGACGAAGCACGGTCTGTAAAATCCCACTAGACCAATTCGACAACCATCCCACTTACAGAAATTAGCACACTCGGACATTGCCTCCCCCGTCGCCAACCGAAATTGTTGCATCGCGAAGTGGTCGTGAAACAACAATACCAACTCATATCTTAGACACGCACTCGCACTACAGCTGCGGCTGACTTTGACAACCAGATTGCTAAGTGCTTCGTGCAACAGAAGATCGACAGAAGCGTCGGGCCGAATGGACACATTGTGATGTTCGAGGGTATTATCTTCCCGAGAAACGTCTGCCGGCTTCTAGAAATCTATCCAAGCGAGGGGAAGCTTCCAGAAAAAAACAGTACTTTTAAGTGAGCTAGATAACCGCACAATTACGCTGGCATCGTCAGAAGCTCCGAGGGTAGAATTTTTTTTCAAAAGAACTGGTGAGTGAGTTGTCTCGTTGCCTCTTCGAAAGTGTTTGTCGCGCACTTTCGTTTACCTTCGGTCATTATGCAAATAGGCGTCCGGTACCCTCACATCAGCCGCGACAGCATGAACAAAACAAAACTTGAAGGAGGGGCATTTCGGGAGCATTCGAAGTGCTTTTGTTTAGTCACTTAAGTGCGGATGTTTATTTCGAGTGAGCTTCCCGAACACGCGTATACATAATACAGGTAGCAGCAGAAATAATCACACGAATGCGAAGACAATACGAGAAGCATTTCTAACAGCAGCGATCACAACATCAAAAACGGAACTTTGCATTACGCTCTCTGCCCATAGTTTGTGCATATAATTAGGTAGATCTCTTGTACCAGGTTATGAACTTTAGGCAGCGAGTAAACAGCGTGTCGCCATCTTTCATCACATCAATGTGTGTTTTTTAAAGTAGTATTTAAAAGGAGAAAGTGGCAAGGAAAGGCAGGGAGGTGAACCAGGTTGCTGCCGGTTTGCTACCCTACAGGGAAAGAGAAACACAGACTGCCAAGCCAAACAAGAGCTATAGCGCAAAGGCAGGCAGACGGGGCAAAAGTGCGTGGCTGGATCGTCCACGTGGTTTAAATGGGTCGACATTTGCCGACTACCGTGGCTCAATCGGCGCGGCCCATCGCGAGCGCGTGCCAGCGAACGCGTCACACATCTGCAACGAAGACAGGGACTGCGGGCTTCTTTTCTGTTACAGCCCGGTGCACACTGTTCCCTTTCTCTTTCACTCGTCTTCTCGAACCGAGAGGTGCTGTGCGGCGGCAGGGGCGTCTCAGAGGACTCATCGCTCAGGACGCCTCGGCTCTGCCGCAGGTCTCCCTCGGCTGCTGGCGGCGTCGACGCCAACTGGAAAGGGAATCCTGCCGGCCCGCCGGAGTGCCCCAACCGGTAATAGCCCGTGCGCATACGGCTTCCTACTTGCATCTTTACTCTCTCTCTCTCTTTCCAGCGTTCTTTTCTCTATCTCTTACCATGCGGCGGCTGTTAGCACTTTCACCCGGCGTGGTTTCCTTTCCGCGGAGGTCTTTCGAAGTCAGTGGGTTTCGGAAACTTTTTTTTCCGGCGCCGCCACCGTTCTTCCGCGGGTTCACCCTTTCGCGCTTCGCTTCACGGCTCCCGGCGCCGAGTGCGCCCGCCGTTTCCTTTTTTTCAAGGCCTCGCGATGCCTGCAACCTCTACCTGCGGCCAGACGACAGAGGACGGCGAATACAGCTTTCACAGTTTATTTTCTCGTTGCCGTGTCGTGAACGCAAGGGGGCGATCTATGTCGCAGACATATATTAGCCCTTTCACACATCTTGCAGCGTCCGTACGCAAGTCAAAGCTAAGATGCTACCGTGGAATCCATTCATCGTATAATCGACAAGTGTGTCCAAGATTCTGTTGGCAGCCCTGTTGTATCTGATGAAAGACGTGCTTCTTTCTATAAAGTGGAACATTTAAGCAATCCAGTATCAACACTAAGAAAGGATGTTGGTGCTGGATGTCAAGTCCGTGCAGACATGGGCCCCCTATTATTCAAGCTTGAATTGCGTTTGGGACGTGACGCCACCGTAGATTTAGAGCAGGATGAACGCAGACAGGACTCGCTGGGCAGGACTGGATTCGTCCTGCCTGCATATATTCTAGTGTCCCGCCCCAAGATCAGTTTAAGGTTGAATAATATGTCGTACCTACTAGACGCTCTACATATATAGCCGGTCAAGAGATAACGGCAGTGATTGACATGAACGCCTGATACGCGTTGTACAAGTCGACCACAGGAGTAATCAACCGCGAAAGATAAGCAATACGCCCAAGGCCACAGAATATCAAGTAAGTCGGCCATAAGCAAGTGTGTGCAGTGCATTTGCATGTGCTTGTTTTTTTTTATTCCCATTCATTTTGCTTCATCTGAAGGAGCGTTGTATGAGCACGACCTTGGGCGTTCCTTGCATTGCATCAGTATAAGCTATCGCAAACGGGCTGCGCGGTGGTGACGCACTCGGGCTTTTAGCGTTCCGATGGGATTAAATCAAAGTCGAGACATGCCTTACTTTCAGCTAGACAATCTGTTCCTCAGGGTGGGTTTATCCGGCACTTCTTCCCAGTATCCGAATTTCTCTATTCGCAGCGCTATGTCAAAATTGACAGACACTTTTCCGTTGCTTACACTTCATTGGTCACACTGTGTCAATTAGATCGAATCGCGGCGGCAGTAAGTGGTGGCTTCTGGCAGTGCCTGGAAATTGCACGCAAGTGATGTCACGCTATTGCGTAACGTTCCGACGCCATACGAGCCGCACGAACGCCGCAAGACCGATGGCAGCGGAGAAAGCATGGCTCTCATCCAACCGGCGAACCAGACAGGTCACGTTGCGCGCTCGTTGCCACAGTAAAGCCTAATAGTAAGCACTGATGTCGAGTACGTGCGAGCAAATGCAGGAAGTACAGTTACGCCATTCTTGCCAGAAAAGAGCAGACGCATCCCCGGATGCCGGGAAGTCCAAAGCACCACAGGTGCCTGTCGGCGACGTATGCCCAGCAAATATCAGTTCGTCGCACTGATCTGGGTCGTTCTGTGAAGCGAGAAAGAGTTGGCCAGTTCAACCTTGCCCCAGGCGTGCGTACTGAAAGCAAGCTCGTATAAAGGCTAGTCCCCCAGCGGTGGGTGGAGTCCCGTCGCCACGCGTCTCTCATCTCGGCTACCGCGCGCAGAGCGCGACGACAGCTCTCTCCGCATCTCTGGACCACTGGTGGAGGTACGTTGCTGGCTTTGCTTGCCGCGTTCCTTTCGTTCGCCCTAAGATGGTAACCGACAATGAGACAACAACTGCTTGTTACTTTTATTGCTTCCTTTTCTACGACTCCCGAGTGACGGTAATTGCACTTATAGTTGTGTCAGCTGGACTTCTTCTCATTCCTCCTCGACTACCAGAGTCGCGAATATCATTACGGTAATGTAGATTGCCTCCGCCGCCCCGGAGATAGAATGGATAAGGTGCTCGGCTGCTCACCCAAAAGACGTGGTTTCAATGCTGGCCTGGATTTTTAAATTTGGGTGGACGGGGAAGTTTAAAGGACCATGTATTCACGTCATACGAAACCCGAATAGCGGCAAGCCTTCGCAATAGTATAGTGCACACCATCCAGCTATGACCAATGGCAGGCGCGTGCATCCTGTTCCGCAGCTCCGCGCATACAGGGGGGGCCTGTTGATGGTGATAAGTGGACGGCGCGCACTATACCGTCGCGAAGGCTTGTCGCTGTTTGGGCTTCGTTTGACGCGGATAGTACTTAGATACGGGCATGCCCATTAAGGAACCCCGGCAGGCCGAACTTATCTGTAGCGCTCCACCACGGCATGTCTCATATTCATATCTTGTTTTGGTACATAAAGCCTGAGAAATTGCTTATTGTTACGTTGCATCCTGCCTATGATTCCTTGCGAAACGTCCATTTGTCGTGAGGCCGTGAGTGGTGTTTACGTACAGTCGCATGGAAGGGACATTGAGCTGATGGAAAAAGGAACGGTTGTAATCTTTTCACATTTCACAATGTCTTGGCACTAGCGCTTTGTTCGTGAGCTCATGATCGAAAGATTCTGACGAGCTTCCAGCGTGCGGGGAATGAATTAGCTTATTGAGTAGATGAGTGCATCCCTTCGTACATCACAATAAACGCATTGCTCTTTTTTAGATAGAGACGTTAAGGTCAAGGAAGCTCGTGGTTGTTTTTGGCCCCAGCATAAGGTTCCCTTGCCTGAGGCTGCATTTTATTCCAACCATAGTGCTGGAGGCAGCGATTACTGTCACGAGACTACATTATTACACGTTTACATATCCTCTCAATAGCTAAGCTTGCCCACCGTGCAACGTATACTTTCCTTGTGATGTGCCTGTTTATTTCAGCAGAGTATACGCATGGAGTGTCCTTCTGCGGTTTGTTTTGCATAGTACCATGAATGCAGATATAACATAAACCTTTTCGGTGGCTTAAGCGGTAACTACCTTAATAACCATTCTTCGGTACTGCATTACAAGGAGTGTGTCATGTCGTAACGAAGACAGATTAGCAAGTTTTTAATTCAAGTGAGCACAATAAAATATGTGCAATGCTGTCGCAGTCCTGCTACTTGGTGTGTTTGCGGATGTTAGCAATCTGAGGAACTCGTCGAGTCTATAAGCGAAGAACATTATAGCGGTGAATGAGCAACAGTTGCTTCATCATACGATGTACGCTTTTATGTTTCAATAACGTTTTAGCGCATTTATACAATTTGTGGCCACGTGGGAAACAACGCAAAGGCATGCTAAGGAGGCAAGTTAGTACCGCCAATACATGGTCTGGCCGGGTGACTACAGTCTGGCATGTTGAGGCAGGAGATCGCAAAGCAGTAGCAGTGTGCCACTTGACGCGCCTAACAGTAAAAATAAAAAGCGCGTCTGGGAAAATGCCCTAGCTTTGTTACAAGAAATAACGGTAAAAATCCTCGCGAGCGAAGAAATAAGGTAGTCATTACCCGTTACACTGTAGGCGATACAAACAGCTGCGTTGCGTTTCGAGCGTTTCCTCGAAAGCGAGGAAAACATGAGAAAACGCCTAATCTGTCCATAAGTAGTGTCGGTGTCAACGGGGCGGGAGTGCCTTAGCGCTTACATGACCATCAAAAAACAACTGCGGAACGAAATTCGCAAGCGTCGTATCACCACTAGAAGGTCGGCGGTGGTGTAGCACGAGGGCTGGCAAGCTGTCAACATCCTCTAAAAACGCTTAATGCCCGCCCGCTATGTTACGCGAAGCCACTTCTCCAGCACATGAAGAAGTGGCGAGGAGGGGTGAGGGGCGGTTTAGCTAAAACGAAGATTGAGATTCCTCGGTGAGAGCCTCACTCACGGTCATGGTGTACGCAGAGAGGGAGAGATGAACACGTAATAACGAACACAGAAACCTCGCAAGGGCGTTACCCAGCTGCACCACAGCGCACCGGCCACATGGATGGCCTAGCCTGCGGCTTGGCTAGGGATTTGCTTTATTCTTTGCCGTGGACTCACGCATTCCAAGGCATGTGTCAACACGCAGCGAAGCAAGGCTCAGAGCGCGAAACAGTCCATCGCTGCAGGGTACGTAGACGCTGGTTCTGCTGTAACGCGTCGCATTTGATTCGTCCTTGTCTCCATTAGAAATAGGCGTGCATTTGTCGTATATCAGCCCCTGGAATTTATGTTACGTCGCTGTCTGACCCAGATAACAATTCTGAAGTTCATTATCCGGATAAATCATCAGTCGATTATGGAGAGCGTTTAAATTGTCCCCTTGGAGAGAACAAATATTCTTCACAGTACTGAAAGGCTCTCTGAATACGGAATCTATCGTGCGGGGATAGACGTTCTTGGTGGTTCAAGGCACTCAGGGCATTAGTAGGAGGTTAATTATTGACCCTCGCGGGTTCCACTTGCGTGTTAAGCTGGCAATCTTAATGTACCACGCCCGGGTACTACTCCCGCTGTCTTTGAATCCAGTGGCTACCGCCGACCGGCACCGTGATGGAATCGAACCCAACACCTCCCAAATTGGAAGCAGACGCTCATATCATTATGCTACCTCTGTGGTGACATTCTTAATGTAACTCTTCACTAACGTTTTGCGAGAGAGCCTCAGCTTTAATAATTTCCAATTGATTGCTCCTATCTCAGGCTTCGGAAGAACCATTCGCAAAGCTTGCTAATATGACCGCCGCAGCCGTAATGCCACAGTATGCTCACACTGGTGTGTTCCGGCGAGCTCACAATTCCCAGTCGACAGACACAACAATAACGCCAGCGACGGGGACAACATAAACAACCTGTGTCCAACGTGTTTTGCTTGAGTTACCGCGACCTTGCATTTTATTCTATATACTCGTGCTCCGTTGCGGGAGTGCGCTTATCAGCAGTGAGCTTGGAAAAGTGATCGCGCCAGCACGGCAGTAGACAAAGAAGGATAATTAGTTGGGACCAACGTGGCCTTCCAGAGTTATGTCTCGAAAAAAAAAATAAATATATGAATACAGGCATGCCAACACCCGCAGTGCCCAAGGCGCTCCCATTTGTTGCGCCGTAGCATAACACGCGTCCCGCATGCCTGATCTTCGTCGCCTTCCTTTCGCTGGTCACGACCTGTTCGCTCGAGGCGGCGGCGGGCTGGCTCTGCGTCTTGAGAAACAATATGCCGTCGAAGATGCGGAACGTGATGCCTGCGGTCGGCTGCGGCGACGCAGTCTTTCGGCGGTGCGTGGCCCACTTCGGACAATGGCTCTTCCAGAACACGGCGGGCGCCTGCTCGCGATCCTCTGCACCCTTACCTCCACTTTCTGTAAATTGTCGGAAAACTGTTCACCGTCAGTACAAGGCGCGATTGAAAAGAGTTTGTTCCAGTTTACAGCTGCGCAGGTATATTTTACAGTCGTTCTTACAGACTGCACCATTTTCTATCTATCTATCTATCTATCTATCTATCTATCTATCTATCTATCTATCTATCTATCTATCTATCTATCTATCTATCTATCTATCTATCTATCTATCTATCTATCTATCTATCTATCTATCTATCTATCTATCTATCTATCTATCTATCTATCTATCTATCTATCTATCTATCTATCTATCTATCTATCTATCTATCTGTGGCGTAGCCAGGGGGTGGCACACCGGGCCTGTGACACCCTATCCCCTGAATTTTTTTTTCGCCATGGCATACATAGCGCGAAATTATTATTTGGCGGGTCAATCTTACCATGAAATCAAAGAGGTGACCCAAGGTACAACAATAGGTTTTACCTCAAGAAGAGAAGAAAGTGCAATGGAGATTCATATTACGTCGGCCATAATGAAAAATAGCGTGGTATAGTGAACAAAAGCCGGAATTTTATTTCTTGGGTGAACGTTCAATGCCATGAAAAGCACAAATCAATGAAATGTGGATACCTAGGCTAAAATGTGCATACAGAAGTTCAGAAAGACGAAACCTTATATTTATGACAATCATGCTGAACTTTTGCTTATCAGCTGTACCGCAAAGTTTGTAGTAAAAATGTTTGCGTATATTGCATAGAGTCGCGAGGCTATAGGGAACCAGCGGAGCTAATCGGCACCTTCTTGTGCCTGGCCTTTGCGAGGTGATGCTCTGTATTGCTCATTTTTAGTGGTCGTGCTTTGTTGTGCAAGGTATCACGGAGTGCATGATGTTCGGTTTTGCATTTTTTTCTGTAAGAATTTGCTCTTATTAACCAAGTTTCTCTTATGTAACAGCCAGGTTTGGCTAAGTTATACTTTGTTACATTAGGCTACACTCAAATTCAGTCCGAGTAAGTAACCGCGAATCAAATATGTTGGTGAGTTCCAGCAAACGTTACCGCGCAGTCACTAGTGATGCTCAGCTATTAGGACAGGACAAGCTAGGTGCCTATCGGCTCCGCTGTCTCTGTAGCTTTGCGCCGCTTGTTGGTAAGTTTCTTTTTTCTTCCTCTCTTGCTTCCTTTTCCTCTAATTACTTTCGTACTTGCTATTATATTTGTTTTGGCTCTGTTCATCTCTATTTATTTCTCTCCATATTCTTTCTTTCTCCTTCTTTCTTTTATTTCTATTTGTATCTCTTTTAATTATCTCTCATTTTGTCGCTTCCTGTCTCTTCGTCTTCCTTTCCTTTCACTCTTTCTCTCACACTTCCTATGCTTTACTCCCTCTCATCCTTCTCTTTCTCACTTCCTTTTTCTGCCCCCTTGCTACATATACTTTATTATGCGATGCATGCGGCGCTCTGTTAGCGTTATTCAATAGCCGAGTGGTTAGGTCGCTTGGTTTCGGCTCGTCCATACGCGGGTTCCAGTATCGCCTTCGCATGAAATTTTTTTCATCAAAATGTTTAGTTATCTCTCTGTATCTATCTTTTTCATCCATCTACCTTTTTATCGTTGTACTCGTTCCCTTATATCAGAGTTATTGCATCTCAAGCTGGACAAATCGGCGCACGTGCTCTGGTAGCGAAGCGCAGGAAGAAGAGAAGAACGAGAGGGCGCGCCTATTCATGGTGATGATCATTCCTTTTTGCTTTGCACGGTCTAAAGTTGAGCTTCAATACCTCACTCAGCTGTTAAAGTTTGGTAGAGAAAAAATGTCAAGGAATCCAAGCTCCATCGCACTGATACAAAAGCACTTGCGAAAAACAAAAGTTTGGGACCTTGGCTTATAGTCTCGTAGAAGCAAAAGGCCACAAAAGCCCTGTTCTTCCTCAAGTCGACCAGACTTCTCGAGCGTTTCTGATCTACTAGCGTGTGTACGCATGTCTTGTGCGTTCGCATTAGGTGTTTTTAGGTTAGCTTTCCTACACTTCTTTTTTCTTATCTATCTTATTTTTTATTTCTGTTCCCCTCACCGTGTATAATGCAGCCAGCAAAATGCGTGATTGTTAACCTCTTTGTCTTCCTTTTTTGTTTCTTTCTCTTCCTCGCCGATAAGCATGTTGATTGTAAATGTTGCCTCAAGTATCGATCCTGTGTTTTGCAGACGAGCGCTGAAGGTGCACAAAGATGCGGTCGTTGCTGGTTCTCTTCTGGGCATCAGTCGCAGTGTCGAAGAAGGCGCTACCGCATATCATCTTTGTCCTCGTTGATGATCTGGTAAGTCCACACGGGTAATTACAAGTAGAGTGTCCTATTGTCGTCTAAACAAGGCATCTTCTACCGCCTGCTGTGGACACTGTTGATCGCGCAACAAAATGGTGGATAAATAGATGGGTGGATTGATGGATGAACGGTTTAACGGAAATAGCTTCATCGTCAATATAAATAGCTTTGTCGTCATTTTCTCTGTGGTCTTTCCTGTGCAATTCAAAGTATACCAGAAAGGATAGTCACTTGCTCAGTATGTCACGTCGGAAATCGCCTCAGTGCGTAAATCGGAGCCGCAAGTTGTGGTACTGTTTAACTTGTGACTAATGAACACACATTCTCGTTTTAAAAGAAATATGACAACGATTCAAGAAGAACAATAGTTAATTATAATATTATGCGGGGTTTGACGTCCCAAAACCACGGTATAACTATGTGAGAAGCCGTAGTGGAGGGCTCCAAAAATTTGGACCATGTGATGCTATTTAACCTTTGCAGATATCGCGATGTATACTGGCATCTACCATTTCGCTTCCATCAAAATGGAACCACCACAGCCGTTATCGAACCCACGACCTTCTGGTCAGCAGCCGAGCACCTTAACCACCACACCACCGCGGCGGACGAAGAACGATAGCTCACATTGAATATGAATGAAATAACGAGACTATTTTTTCTATATGTCATGGTGGGGTATTAACGATAGCCCAGCGCTCGTTCAGTCCACTGCGGTGGTGCAGCTGTTACGATGCTCGGCTGCAGAACCAAAGGTCACGGGTTCGATTCCCGCCATGGTGGTCGCATTTCGATGGAGGCGTAATCGTAGAAGCCCGTGTACTGTGCAATTTCAGTGCACTTTAAAGAACACTAGATGGTCGGACTTTCCGGAGCCCTCCACTACGGCGTCCCTTCTAATTATAATGTGTTTTTGGGACGTGAAAACCTAGCCCTTATTATTATCGTTAGTTCTCGTTTAGAATACGTTTCCCTATTACGAAATATTTGATTGTTATCAGTGCGAAAGGACAACCTTTAACACGGTCGTTATGCAGGAACAGACAGTGCCGGCTAAATTTATTGCCGATTGTGAATAAGCTCCAATGAAGAAACTAAATTCGCCAAGAACAATGCGCGTACCTTGTATGTTTTGTGCGAAAGTGCTTGGACAGACGAAACGTGTTTTTTTTGTAACAGTTGAAAATGTAATTACGCGTGAGGTAATTCAATGGGCGTTTCATTTTCTACAATTTCATGCATAGCCATTCGGAGTTTATATGGAACGTGATACCCACGGTAAAAATTCACCGAGTGTTCATGTGATGAGTATCGCTATAAAATTCAGGGAAAGCCGTCAGGCGCACGCCGCAGTCTCTAACTAAATTACAAAGCCCTAAATGCTTTGAAGCGTACGTGACAAAATAAGTGGAAACGCTCTTGGCACCATGGTAGCTGGATACAAGCATTCACTGACGACAGACGACGTCAGTTGACTTTCCTGACGTCTTTCTGCCCTTACTGAGCATGTGAAGTTCATGAATTGCGAAGACGTTATCTAGGCGAAGAAAGCAACGCCCTTTGGTCGCAATCGCCACTCGAGAAGGAACATATTTAGAAGAATATATATAGGTTTCAGTGTGTAATGCTCTTGCACACTGGCGGCTGCTCAAAAACCAGCGTCATTACACCCCATTACTCCCTTCCACACAGGGCTGGGACGACGTCAGCTTCCATGGCTCATCGCAGATTCCCACCCCTAACATCGACACACTTGCGGCTGACGGCATCATCCTCAACAACTACTATGTTCAGCCGATGTGTACGCCGTCCAGGTCAGCACTTATGACCGGCATGTATCCTATACACACAGGTGAGCTCTCGGGAGACGACCACCACTCAACGGTTCACTGTCATTTTTCATACAATATTCATGCATACATACGCTACATGTTCTATAAAGATACACGCTAGACAGAATGCAGCGTAAAATATGTCTAATTTCTTTCGGGCAAACATTGGTCAAACTGAAGTACCATACCAACTCGATCTCTCAACAGGATGTCGATCGTTTGTGCGTTTTGCAGCCACCTTCAACCACTTTCTGTACTTGTCCTTCAAATATGCAAGCAAAAAAAGTATGTGCGCGACGTTTGAATATGTTCTAGACAACTGCAACAAAACATTTACGGCATGTTGTAGAGAAGAAAAAACCAAATCCGCTGCGCCGCAATGCGGAATCGTTATGCAGTGAAGCATATCAACAACCAGAAGGGGCCCTTGTCACGGGACATGGTATGCCTCCTTTCGTTGCTCCTCATCCTCAGTTCTCTTTTCCACCCCCTTGCTACACTGTACACACGTGTTGTCACTTGTCTGCTCGCTCGAATGGGCATTGTACTGGAGATTAATGGTAACACGTGTGATACCCCGGTGCTTGGCCCAATCATCATAACAATTTCTGTTGATCCTTTAATGTCACGTTAACATGTGCGCACCAACGAATTATTTAGAGAGGGCGGTAGTGCAGCAGTGATAAGTGTAATTACAAGCTGTAGCAGTCTCAAGCACTTGGCCTATAAATTAATGTAACGTCTCCCTCATTGTGTAGGCGCGCGTGTATTTGTTTATGATAAGTAAGTGTCTCACTTGCAGAATGTGACCACGCAAAAAAAGAATACAGCTTGATGAATACATTGCGAAGCCATTTCTAGAAGCCGTCACCGATATACGAAGAAAATACTGCTTGAAAACGTTCGGTGGGTTATGTAACAAAAATGGTGTTCATTCATTACTCATGTTAATTTATATGATTTCCTTAGTCCAGAATTTATTCTATTCATGCAATTTCCTCCTAAATTTTACTTCAGTGGGTGATCTGGCCTCTACAGTTTACTTTTCTGAATGAAACCAGTGACGACATTCATTACGCAATTAGTGACATTTCAAAATGTACCATTAGCAAGCTAGCCTCGAGCTTCTTACACGTTCGAGTAAGACTCCAAGTTTACGTTCCACGCATACCATTAAAACGTAAACCGCAAAGGGGCCGCTAACTGTAATCTACAACTCAGCGCTAGCCAAATTCGTAACATATGCACTGTTCTGTGAGCGCAGCGGGCGGTAAACTTATCAAACCACTGGAATAAAGTATTTCACGTATGAAGGAACTTAACTTCCGTCACTGCCAATACTTTGTATTTCGCAGGTATGCAGCACTGGGTTATCAGGAGTCCCGAGCCATGGGGGCTGCCTCTTGAATTGAAGATTATGCCGCAGTATCTTAAGAAGCTCGGTTACGCAACGCACCTGGTCGGAAAGGTAAAGTTCTATTGTTATCAGAAAAAAAAGAATGAACAACAGTCAAACGTGTTTCGATGATGATGAACATGAAGACTTTGGGAAAACACAGGTTTCGCTCGCAGCATAAGAGGTTCACATCAAGGAAGAGAATAAGGAGGGTTCTGATTGTGCGGTTGGATGCAGCATCGCATCGGCCCAAAGGCAAACGCCCAGCCCACGCGTTTTTTTTCCTTTTTATAGTTCGGTCATGAGCAGGCCAGAAATATGCTCACAGCGCGAACTATAGTCAACAGTTGTCGAGATCAGCAAAGGCGTTGAGTAAAAGCAGAGGCACAATGCTAATGCACTACTCAGTTTGTCCCATGACCCAACGAAAATATCTATTGCTTCTATGAACACTCCATTTTAATGAGGCATTAGGTATTGATAGAGAGAGAGAGAGAGAGAGAGAGAGAGAGAGAGATGGTATCAAGAAAGACAGGGGGGTTAACTGGAAAGCAAGTATCTGGTTTGCAACCCAGCACTGGGGAAGGGAGAAATGGGGACAGAAAAGTAAGGAAAAAGGAATGAGAAAATTGAGGGACGCGTTGTAGACAGAGATCGCAGTTCTGTACTGTTCGGTCCTAGCTGCCTTGCTGTCGAGAGGTGGATGTTTATATTCCTTCGATTACTCAATTTCTATTGTACAAGATTTGAAGCATAAAAAATCACTACGTACAAAATGCGGCGACGTTATCGCTACCTGCCTGTTGGAAAGCTGGTCATTGAGAAAATAACCGTACTACACCAGTACATTAAAGACATCAAGTTCTACATGGTATGTGCACTGTCACTGTGTGTTACCATGGACCGGCAAGGGGACTATCCCATTTTTGGTATTAATTGCGGGACATTCAGTAATAAAGGGTAAATTTCATTACGCGTGTGATGTTATGAATGCCGACATGACTGCAAAGTGCCATATTGTGTCGGCACACTGCTGTTTGTGTTGACCGCACGAGAAGACTTTTTTGGTTATTTGTGTTTTTCGGTCACGTTGGACTAGTATGGTTGGGACTACGAGCAGCGGAAGCTAATCACGATGCTTGCATTCGCAAAATTACTAGACGATTTCTATATAAACCAGCTGTCGACAGGTACATAGTGGTTTACACGTAAGTTTTTATCCGCCACGACGTATGATGGGAACCAGTGAAAGCGTAGGTGAAGTACTAAACTGATGGAGGTGAGAGCTGCAGGGCGAACAGTTAAGCTTGTGTTACTTCCAATGTTATCGCATTACGTTCAGATGTGCCACTGTCGCTTGAGATTTTATCCTTTGTCTTTCCATTACAGTGGCATCTGGGCTATTTCGAGAAAGAATATACACCAACATACCGTGGCTTCGACTCATTTTTCGGATACTACAACGGATTCATCGACTATTATCACCATAGAAACCAATATGTAAGTGTATCTTTTACAGCTAAATTATCATTTTTCACAATGACGCTTAGTGTTGCCGTTCTGTCACCCTCGTTTTTACACAATAAGTTGTCAAACACTTTCAAAAAGAAACCCTGGCAGATATATAGAGGCGGGTATGTGCCACTGGAATGCGGGCATGTGCCACAGGTGATTGACATTTTACACCTACCCAGGAACAGTGAGAAAAAACATGGTTAACTTTAACACATGATCGTTAAGAAAAAGCTGCCCTAGGCAGCGTTGATTGGAATATTGCAAGCAATAAATGCCACTGTCCCAGCAGGAATGAAGCCCCTGTAGCATTCTGCGTGGTAATGAAGTATTCTATAAGAGAGGCACGCCAGGCCTCGGGAGGAATTTTAAAATAGACCCTTAATGTTCGAGCAAGTTCTACTGTGGTTGAAATACTGGCCATTCAATTTTATAACATTACATATGTACTCCTAGATGATACAGCCGTCATGTCAGGTTAAGCCGAATTGTAGTTCGGCGCCATCTGCTGAAGTTGACTTGCATAGAAGTGTTGAATTCTACCATCCACGCGTGCGCCAGCGCAAACACCAGTGCTTCATATCAGCTTACCGCTTCTGGTGTTGCTAATATTCATGTTGCTGTTGGTATCGCTACACAACTATAGACAACTGGTATTATAAAGCATATGCGGCTGTTTAACTTATGTGCGTGGGTGGATTTGTACATATATTTAGCGCCACTTCATAACGTCTCACTCAATAATGAAATAAAACGCATTCACCCTCCGTCCGCGTGCTTCGCATAACATCTATTGCCAAGGCACATGGGATCTGCTGAGTTTTGTTTTTAATGGGCGTGCCATGAATCATTCACGTTCTGCAGCTTTTGAATAGAAACAATAGTCATTGCGTTAATTATTCAAAAGTTTTTAAATGAGCTTTTGTTAAGTCATCTTGGTCATACTATAGGTACAGCAGCTATTTAGCTTCGACGAAGGGTTCATTTGCGAAGAAGACGGAAACGAGACAGTCACTACACTTTTCATAAATATTGTGTATTGTTAAAAAAGACCTTTCAAAGTAGTACACTTTAGAGTAGAGTATATCAAATTTTGTAGTATGTGGTGCATTATTTATGTTATGATATAGCGCAGAGGTTCTCTAGCATGTTGGTGCCAGGGAATGCTACTAAGTTCCTTTAAGTGCTGTAATGAATTAGGTCTCCATGTTCAGTTCACTTTTTGGAAGCCAGCCATATAAATATTTTTTTATGTTCTTGATTTTTTTCATCGCAGAAAAGGCACGTAGGCCTGGACTTTAGGATGAACATGGTGCCATCGAACAAGAACTTTGGTCATTACGCTACCGATGTTTTCGCCGACCATGCCATCTCACTTATCCAAAGCCACAACAAATCTCAGGTGACTTGCTAAATCAGCTATACCTTCATAGGATCGGACGGTGTTCCTAACCTATCGTCCTTGTTCACACAAATTGCGAATTTATTTAGTTGAAAGTGGCGAAATACAAAATGCATTCGAAAATGGTGATTGATATGTGGGGTCTAACGTCCCAAAACCACTACATGAATATGAGAGACGCCGTAGTGGAGGGCTCCGGAAATTTATACCACCTGGGGTTCCTTAACGTGCACCCAAATCTGAGCACACGGGCCTACAACATTTCCACCTCCATCGGAAATGCAGCCGCCGCAGCCGGGATTCGAACCCACGCCCTGCGGGTCAGCAGCCGAGTACCTTAACCACTAGACGACCACGGCGGGGCACATTCGAAAATGAAACTCTTCTTCCTGATCAGGTGCCGATATTCATGTCTGGCGAGAATAAATTCGCCTGCTTGTGTTTGCTCCAAAAAAAGTTTTTTTTGTTGCCGTTGCTTACAGAGCTTACATTCTAACATGGTCCAGGTTTGCATGCTTATCTTGCCTCTTTCGTTTTTTCATGCCCATTCACGACAGTGAATACGTGCCTACCCTAACTACTTTTCGCTGACCTTGACGACAGAATGGTTTAGGAGAAATTAATCCTGAAAGATATTGCATAATGCGTGATTCAGACCTTAGAAGAATTTCAACACTTTTACGAATGCATAAGTAATACCGGCTTATAGTACATGGGCATAAACGTGTTATGTACTGCACATTACGAAGAAATAATTGTGTTCGTCATGATTTTTGCGTGTAACTGGTGGTTTAATATAGACGTAATCAAAAAATGTTGAGATAAAAACATGTAAACATTTGGCAGCGCTAGAGTCCACTGTTCGACAAGCGAATATGTCATTCTTATGTTGGAGTTTTGAAGAAGACAAATACGCTTGTCAAAGCATCGGCTCCGGCACAGCCCCTATTTACGAATTTTTCATCGCGTGCTTTCATCTTCCCCTACACCTTCCAAGTAATCTTGATTTAGCCGTTGGTTTGGTTTCGCTGTGTGATTAAAATTTCTAAAGAACTTGGCGGTGCTATTTTTCCTTCAAGGTTTATGGGGAATCCATGCATGCTAGCGCCTGTTTATCGTGCCGTAAAGTCCCTATTCTGCTGACAACATTAGCTTAATAAAGTCAGCTTTCATATTGTTCTTTAGATACTGCAGCTTCGCCTGCTTTTCTAGATTGTGTAAAAGTTATGTTTGTCCTTTAAGAGGACTAACTGTTGGGCAGAATAACATTAGCTGACGTTCGTTTTGAAGGTGTTTCGCCAGGGCCGCAGGCAGCGAACAATCAAGCCGCCGTTCTTTCGCGCTCAAGGTTGACGGACGCTTGGCTCTTCTTCATTATTTTCGGTAGCCTCTGTTTTTGTACCTCAGCCACCTGGCACCTCACGCAGCCACGGAGAAAGAGCCCCTGCAGGCACCGCAGGAGAATGTTCGCAAGTTTGACTACATTGGGGACAGCAACAGGACCATGTTTGCAGGTAATTGAGGGTCCCAGATGCTGCACCCTTCATGCAATAACTGCGCGCAGTATCTGAAAGATAAAAAAATCGTTTGTGCGCAACGACATGGTCGCGATAATGAAGAGCAATCACAAGAATCTTTAATGACATGTTCGACGAAACAGCTATTTCTCACCTGCGATAATGCGGTTTAAAATTAACGAGGGTTAAATATGTTTTTAACAATATTTTTAGGTTGTTGGCGTATTGTTCTTCACCACTGGTCAAGAACTTATTACAGTTTCTTCGTATACAGCTGTCCCGTAAGCACCAGTGTTCAATTAAAGAAAGTATGACATTATTCTGACTTAAAATTTTATTTTTCTATTTTTTGTATTTTCTTGTCTATCCAAGTCTTTCACTAGATGCGAAGTTCGGTAGGTCCCCGATGCAATAGATCACCCTTTTTTCAATTCGTACTAAAATGGTTGGTACTAGGAGAATGACTGTATTGAGAGCCAAATAAAGTTGAATAGCGAGATTTATCAATCAGTAAGGACGAACAAGCTAAGAAGAAATGCATTCGGGGATGGCCATTCACTGGTAACACTGCCATGCAACCATGTTTTCGTACTACTGAGCAGTCACTTTTTGTGCAAGGGTGTACATCTGGAGCATTCGGACTAGTTGAGGCCCGAAAGATTATGAGCTCCAATAGTACAATATGAAGTGCTCTTACCCGTACTCTTTGTATGCAAAGTTGCGCTAAGCTGCAGAGCGCAAGTTCGGTGCGCGACTTAGAAGAGCACTCAGATTACAGGACAAGCAAACTCGCAACCCCCTACATTGTGGCTCTGCAGTATATATATATATATATATATATATATATATATATATATATATATATATATATATATATATATCGACAGTTGCCGCTTAGCACTTGCCGTGTGCCGCCTGCGCTTTTCCATACGTCCCGTAACGCATGTGTGCTCTGTAGTTTAGAATCATCAACCACCTGACCATGCGAAAAATTGTCTTAGGCATAACACATATAGTACTGAGTTTTGGATTCTTTGTCTGTCTGTCTGTCTGTCTGTCTGTCTGTCTGTCTGTTACAGTGTTTGTTTTTTTGTTTTTGTTTGTTTGTTTGTTTGTTTGTTTGTTTGTTTGACGGTATTGATCTATCTCGCTTTCAGCCATGGTTGATAACCTAGATGAGTCCATAGGAAGGCTCACTGAAGCTCTGCAGACCGCCGGTATGCTGGAGAACTCCATAATAGTGTTCAGTAGCGACAATGGGGCACTGCCGTACGGCACCCACTCCAACAGCGGATTCAACTGGCCCCTGCGCGGGACAAAGATGTCGCTATGGGAGGGCGGAGTCCGAGTGCCAGCGTTCATATGGAGCCCCCTGTTGCAGAAGCGTCGCCGCGTGTCCCGGCAACTCATGCACATATCCGACTGGCTGCCTACACTTTACTTCGCTGCAGGTAAGTCTATCGTACGAATCGGCCCACCAGCGGCCACTTGAACAACAAATTTAATTGTTTTTTCATTCATATCAGAAGGTAAAAAAGCGAACAAAACAACAAAACGTTCAACCACCTCTCACATTACGTAAAAACATACACTACGTGCGTGTATGCACAGATGAGACCTATTTGCCCGTGAACAGGAATTACTCAAACGAGATAAAAGACGTAATGAGTCTTCGAATAGATCATCATCATCATAATCCTCATCAGCCTGACTACGTCCACTGAAGGACAAAGGCCTCTCCCATGTTCCGCCAGTTAACTCGGCCCTGTGCTTGCTGCTGCCAATTTATACCCGCAAACTTGTTAATCTCATCTGCCCACCTAACCTTCTGTGTCCCCCTAACCCGCTTCCCTTCTCTGGGAATCCTGTCAGTTACCCTTAATGACCAGAGGTTATCCTGTCTACGCGCTACATGCCCGGCCCATGTCCATTTCCTCTTCTTTATTTCAACTACGATTTCCTTAACCCCCGTTTGTCCCCTAATCCACTCTGCTCTCTTCTTCTCTCTTATGGTTACACCTACCATTTTTTTTCTATTGCTCGCTGCGTCGTCCTAAATTTAGGCTCAACCGTCTTTGTAAGTCTCCAGGTTTCTGCTCCATAGCTAAGTACCGGCAAGATACAGCTGTTATATACCTTCCTCTTGAGAGATAGTGCCAATCTGCCTGCCATAATTTGAGAATGCTTGCCAAATGTGCTCCACCCCATTCTTACTCTTCTAGCTACTTCAATCTCGTGGTTCAGCTCCGCGGTTATTACCTGCCCTAAGTAGACATAGTCTTTTACTACTTGAAGTGCACTATTACCTATCTCGAAGCGCTGATCTCTTCCGAGGTTGTTGTACGTTACTTTTGTTTTCTGCAGATTAACTTTAAGACCCAGCTTTCTGCTCTCCTTCTCCAACTCAGTAATCATGAGTTGCAATTCGTCCCCTGAGTTACTCAGCAATGCAATGTCATCGGCGAAGCGAACGTTACTAAGGTGCTATCCATTAACTCTTATCCCTAACTGTTCCCATTCTAGGCTTCTGAAAACTTCCTGTAAGTACGCGGTAAATAGCATTGGGGAGACTGTGTCCCCCTGGCTTACACCCTTCTCAATTGATATTCTGTTGCTTTCTTTATGAAGCACTATGGTAGCAGTTGATCCCCTGTGGTAGATTTCTTCCAGGATGTTTATATATGCCTCATCGACGCCCTGATGCCGCAGTGTCTGCATGACTGCTGATATTTCTACTGAATCAAACGCCTTCTCGTAATCAATGAAGGCTATGTATAGTGGTTGGCTATATTCTGGGCATTTATCTATTACCTGATTGATAGTATGAATGTGGTCGATTGTTGAGTAGCCTGTTCGAAATCATGCTTGCTCTTTTGGTTGATTGAATTCTTACATTTTTTATACTCTGTTAGCAATTACCTTTATAAATAGCTTGTGCACTACAGAGAGCAAGCTGATCGGCCTGTAATTCCTCAAGTCCTGGTCATCTCCTTTCTTATGTATTAGGATGATGTTAGCATTCTTCCAAGACTCTGGTATTCTTCCCGTCAGGAGACACCTCGTAAACAGGGTGGCTAGTTTTTCTAGCACAATCTGTCCTCCATCTTTCAGCAGACCTGTATTACCTGATCCTCACCAGCAGCTTTGCCTCCTTGCATGGTCTCCAAAGCTTTCATGACTTCTTCTGTCATTACTAATGGGGTGTCATCTGGGTTACTGCTAATTCTTATAGTATGAAGGTCGTGGTTGTCCCGGCTACAGTACAGATCTCTGTAAAACTCCTCCGCTATCTTAACTATCCTATCCATATTGGTAGTTACTTTGCCTTTTTTGTCCCTTAGGGCATACATCCGATTTTTGCCTATCCCAAGTTTCCTCTTCACTGCTTTGACGCTTCTACCGTTTTTCAGAGCATTTTCAATTTTATCCATGGTATACCTTCTTACATAGGAAACCCTACGCCTATTATACAACTTCGAAAGCTCTGCCAGTTCTATTCTGTCTGTTGCACTTGAGACTTTCATGATTTGATGCCTCTTAATGAGATTCTTCGTTTCCTCGTAAAGCTTGCCAGTGTCCTGTCTAACTACCCTGCCTCCAACTTCCACTGCACACTCCGTAATGATACTCGTCAGATTATCATTCATTGAATCTACGCTAAGGTTAGTTTCCTCACTAAGAGCCGAGTACCTGTTCTGCAGCGAGACTCTGAATTCCTGTACTTTCCTTCTGAGTGCTAGCTCATTGATTGGCTTCTTGCGTATCAGTTTCCGTCGTTCCTTCTTCCTGTCTAGGCGAATTCGAGACCGTACCATCTATGGCCATTGCATCGTATATTGCCAACCACTTCAACATCCTGCACGATGCCTGGGTGTGCACTCATTGTAAACTCTATTTCGTTGTTATTTTCGCCATTAGGGCTCCTCCATGTCCACTAACGGTTTCCTCGTTTTCAGTAGAAGGTATTCAAAATCCGTACATTATTGCATTCTGCGAATTCCACTAGTAGCTCTCCTCTTGTGTTTCTAGTACTGACGCCATAATTTCCTACTGCCTGGTCTCCAGCCTGCTTCTTCCCTCCTTTTGCATTAAAGTTTCCCATCAGTATAGTATACTGTCTTTTTACCTTACTCTTTGTCGATTCCACGTCTTCATAGAAGCTTTCAACTAATGCGTCATCATGGCTGGATGTCGGCGCGTAAGCCTGTACCACCTACATTTTGTATATCTTATTCAGTTTAATTGCGATACCTACCACACTTTCATTAATGCTATAGTAATATTCTATGTTGCCAGCTATGTTTAAATGATTTAGGAACCCCACTCCCAGTTATATTCTGTCAGCCAAGCCCCGATAGCAAAGGACGTGCCCATTCTGTAGCACCGTATGGGCCTCATCGGTCTTCCTAACATAACTGAGCCCTATTATATCCCACTTAGCACCATCTAGCTCCTCGAATAGTACAGTTAGACTTCCCTCACCAGATAAGGTTCTAGCGTTAAACGTTGCCAAGTTCAGGTTCCAATGGCGGCCTGTCCGGATCCAGAGATTCTTAGCACCCTCTGCTGCGTTGCAGATCTGACCGGCGCCGTGGTCAGTTTCTTCGCAGCTGCTTCGAATAGATGACCTGACAAATATAAGTCACAGCCACTGAAAGTTCAAGAAAGACATATTGCGACCGATATTGTTAAATTTGTTAATAAAAAAAATACTGAAAAATAAGCACAACTTGCACTAACTCACGTAAGACTGGGTCTCAGACGAGCTGGCTGGCACAGCTGATCCTGGCTTGGCTACAGGCCTTTGCCCTCTCATCTCTATCTCTCCTGCCCCTTGCAATACTATACTAAACATGACTACAGCTTATGTTGGTCTGTGTTCCGATTCTAGGCAGCATTAGTAGGCAGCCTACGCTGACAGCTTAGAAGACAGAATCAAGCCCATGTTTTCCGAGAAATGGGACGCGTCTACGGACGACACGCCTCCTCACGTCGAGAAGAGCAAGCTAAGATAAAGAAACGCAACTAATATATTCTTAACTTACTTCGTGTTCAAATCTATGAAAAGTTGAACATTACTCACATTGCGCTTCTGGAAAAGCGTTTGCGTGTGTACAGACGACCGTTCCGTCGAAATCAGCAGTTCGCTGAGCCGCCATGTGTTTTGAACAGCAATGAAGCCTGCATCGTTTTTGTCTACGACGCCGTGTTCTTGAAGCTGTCCACTTGCCGGCTGCGTAAGAATCGTAATGGCGCTTAAGATGGCCGGGGTCCACTTAGCCGTCTGTTTAGCCGTTTACGACGAATACTGGAACACAGTCTTTTTAGCATCTGTACGGAGTGCTTGAATGGTCATTGAGCGCGTGCCGGTTTATAATGACGATAATTATCTTTCTGCGATCCACAGACGATTCTGGGCATAACAGTATTGCTGCAAAGCAAGCTCATTCGCAGTGCAAGCCACTATCTTTGGCCTTGCCTCTTGGGCACATGCTTTGAGGCATGCCCCTACTAGGCAACCCCTACTCTACCCACATTTGTAGTGTTGTCACATGCCAAGACGTATTTTCGTTCACTCCGCGCAGGGGGCAACACCTCGAACTTGGGCTACGTGGACGGCTACAACATGTGGGAGGCCCTGTCTCGCGGCTGGCGCTCGCCGCGCAAGGAAGTGCTGGTCAACATCGACCCGGTGACGGGCGCGGGCGCCCTGCGTTACGGAAAGCACAAGATCGTGTACGACGCACCCTACAGAGGCTCGTCCGACGCGCACGTCAAGACGACCGGCCAGCGCAGGCCAACGTCGCAGGCAGAAGAAGAGCTCAACTGGCTCATGGAAAACTCGCTAGCGGCGAAAGCGCTGCGAATGTTCTACAACGCCAACCGGCTTCCCTTGAGATACAACTGGAGGAAGGACGCCCGGGTGGACTGTGGCGTGCTCGGCAGGCGCCCCAGTAACTTCGTATCCCAACAGCCGCCCTACCTCTTCGACCTCGAGATCGATCCGTGCGAGATGTTCAACCTCGCCAACATCCGAAGAAGGGTGCGTGCGCACATTCTTATTGGTTTTGACGTCACATAAACAACTTTCTCTAGTGTAGAATTTTCTAGAGCAAAATGATGTGTAGTTTGCAACGTTGTAAAACTAGGCTGCGCTACCACCTTTCTATCTCAGCTTGCCTTCTTTTAACACGAAAGTGTTTTATTCTGAGGGTCCACAACGCCTCCGCCACCATACTCTCCGTAGCGTGGACGCGCTCTAAAGGTCGTCGCCTCCACAAAGCATGGTTTTTCCTGTGCGCGCGCTTATCCAACTCGTGATTCGGGAGAAGACGAAGGTCAGTTCCCACGCTGCCGTGGCCGCGTATACAGAAGCAGCGCGATGCTGACACACGAAGCAGGAATAACTGTGACAGCTGTCCTGTGTTTACTTGTACGCTCGTTTCTGCGATTTTCTTTGTGTCTGAACAGCGTGCTTTAAGTGTCGAGCTATGACAGTTGCTAGCCTGCGCTTGTCCTGTGTATGCTAGTTACGTGGAAATGTAACTTAGAGCTATAATGCGCTGAAAGTTCCGAGCTGCTTGCTGTTGTTAACGTGATTTTGAAACTTGTTGCCGCCGCTGAACCAATGCACAATAAACGGTCAACTACCTCTGTAAAAACACGTTTAGCATTCGTGTAATGTCGAAGCGCAGGTTAGCAAAACACATGTGTCCCTGGTTAATCTCCTTGCCTTTTTATTTTCTTGTCTCTCTCTTGCTCTCTTCCCAACAGACATACTCATATAAATATCAGTCTTTCCTTGAAATCAGCGTTTATGTGTGTTTGTCCTTGATGAAGTATCGTCTTCTCACGGTTCTGTTACGATTCAGTTTTTGTCGTGAATGTCATCTTTTTTTCCCTTTCTCATTTTTTGGTTACGCTTATTGTTTCGTTCTTGAAAACGGAACATGTGTTGTGCTACGTAGGACGCTTTTTTTCTTTTCAACACAGTCGCTATTTCGTACTATAACTCCGTATTAGTTCAACTTTATACGTTTTAGACTTGTACTTCGCATAATGTCCGACGCTCATTGTGATACATTGTCACTTGCAGCGAGCATTCTACGCACGTGACGAAGCACGAACTTTCGAGGACACTTTTCTCGCTTCTATGTATCGGCCAACTTATAAAAATATTGTGAGGTACTGCTTCTACAAACGCCAAAGACCAGCACAGCAGAGGCAAGCCCAGTAAAGTATATATGTATATACTTTACTGGGCTTGCCTCTGCGGTAATATATATTACCGAAACCCACCATCTTACCGTTAGACACAGGAAGTGCGACCTTTGTATGATGTCATCGCGTTCCAAGTGTGCATAATGCTTGCCAAGCGGTCTGACATTTAGAGCGGTGATCGTAAGCTTATCTCCGGACACCTCGTCAAGTGCGGCATAATACCTATTGGTAACTGGGTCAGGGAGCCCAGCAAACTCAGCAGCCAAAGTACTGTGGGTATACATTATCATTAGCCTGGTAGAAGGTGCAATCTTCATTGTTTTTGGTCAAGTAAAGCCATTCGATGTTCGGCATTCACAAAAACGCAGCACTCCGACAGCACTGTAGTTCGGCTCCTGACGTTCAAAGCAATGCCAAGCTGCATTGAGTTGCTCACTTTAATGTGTGGCGAAGTTTCAATTACACCTTGTATTTTTAGAGCTATTAGCACTGCGCCTATAACACAGGAATTCTGCTCATCGTATAGGGCTTAACCTTAGTGCTTAGCTAGATACCTTCAAGCAGTCAGGCTTGCAATTTTTTTAAACACCTGCTACAGGCAAAGCTGCGCACAACAAAATGAAAAATCTAGTGGTGTTCTAACAACTCCGCCATTACACGCATGTTCCAATAAGTAGAAGGCTGGTCGAGATGTCCCGAGGGGGGGAGGGGTGCGTTCGCAACAGAATGGTTTTGCCAGATTTAATCAGTATTCCAATGAAAGGGGCTAGTTGGTTCAAGTTGGCTTGGCGACGCGCTTACTGAGTGAATAATCAAATCAGTTGAAGTTGGCGCTTGTCCTGTTAAACTCTATGCCTTGCGTCGTTTGTGTTCTTGTAGCGTAAGCGCATCACCAAGCCAAATTTAGTCACGTTTTTCTCATCTCTCATTCAACTCTATTTTTGCCAACAGACACTGGGCACCATGCTTCGCATGCTACAAAGCTTCGAGGAAAACATGGTTCCCAACCGGAACGAGCCAGAAGATCCACTGTCTTACCCGGAAAAACACGGCGGCATATGGACGACCTGGAGGAGATCGTCGTCGTAGTAGCGCCCACGTTGGGCCATTCGGCCTTCTGAGGCCATGTACAAAAATGTTGTTATTGCTCATGTTTGTTACTGCTTTTACATTTTCACTGTTTTTCATTTGTGTGCGTTTTCACGTGAAGCCACCGGTTGTGCTTTCAGCGAACGTATCTGAGGTGAACAGCAGGCTGCTCGCCAGCGACCAAGACCGCTAGCTTTTTTTATTCTTTCTTTTTGTTTTCGTAAAAGAAAAAAAAAACTGTGCTAGTGGCTCAAAAGTGATACTCTATAAAGACCTGGGTCGATGTAAGAAGTTGATAATATGAGCTCACTTGGTTAAACGAAGCTTGAGAATTATCGCTGGATAATATGCTGAAGACTGCGCTCCAAATTACTCGAAAACTGAAACACTCTCCCTAATTGAACTTAACGTATGCACACGTATTTGGAAAAGAGCTGCCGAGTTCAGAAATCTGGATAGCAAGCCATAAATGTTGTCAAAGGCAATTAGAACTGAAAAAAAAAACATTGCTTATTTCTTGAGCGCTAGAACAAGCTCATAAAAAACTTCTTCTTTTTTTTTGAGAGGACGTGTTCTGCTTATGCGAGAAAAAATACTCATTGAAAGGTATGCAGCTTTGCAAATTAAAAAAATAGCTCAATCATATGTAGGGCAGTTGCACTGAACTTCATTATTATCAATTCATCTACAAGAAAAATGAGCAAGAAGCAGAAGAGGATATGACCCAATCTATTTTTCTAGATTACAATATTTTTTATTATTTTTGTAAGTGTAAATGTGTGTAATAAAATACGTTAACAACAGGCAGCAGTGTACGGCAAACTACTCGAAAAGGGGGAAACTACAAAACCGTAACCATATAAGTTTAAGGCGCAGAGTTGAGCACAGCGACGTAGCGGTTCTTAAAATTACACAAAGAAATCTTGACCATCTACTCGGTCGTAGTGATCTTATCAAATATAGTTCAATATAAAATACAAAATTGGAATGTTCGATATGTCTTGCGAAAACCACACGGATCTCATCACTTTGCTCAAATGTGTACTCGTATGTTTTCAGAAGTGTAGAAAGCGAATCAGATCACAACGCAAAATAAACGGCAACGTGCCAACAAAAGCACTAATCTGTGTTTGTAGCTTTTTTTAGTGGCTTGAATAACAAGTAACATTCTTGCTTCTTTTGAAATCACTGCTGATCAAGCACTCACTTCCTGTTTTCCAATGTATAGAAAAGGTGTTTTCTAAGAAATAAAACTGGTATAAAATTCATAGTTCTGGTTCACTTCAAGAGTTGTATAGAATGCAGAGGATATCGGAGCGCAAATTTGAATATTGAAGAATTATTTAGTGAATTTAATTTAAACATTGAACTCAATTATTGAACATATTTTAATTTACTTTAATTTATTACTTGAAGGCTGTTTGCAGATGAATGCATAATTTTTAAAGACATTCCTTCTACTAGTGACCAAGATTTCCTCCAACAAGCAATTGATAACATAAGTTCTTGGTGTCACTATTGAAATATGCAGCTAAATGTACAGAAAACAGTTTTATTAAGAATCACTAGAAAAAAGGTTGAATAATATTTGAGTACCAATCCAGCAGCGTTCCCATTCAGACAGTTGACAGTTACAAGTACCTTGGAGTCACCTTTACTAATAATTCATCATGAACTAAACATATTACGGAGATATGCTCGAAGGCAATTAGGCAGTTGCGCTTCTTGCGTATAGAAGACTCCGTCATCTCCTCCTCAGGTACGCTTGCTTGCTGTGAACACCTTCGTGCGATCAAAATTAAAGTACGCGTCACAAATTTGGGATCCAGTTACGTTGAACGACACTAATCAGCTCGAAATGGTTCAATGCAAGACCATTAGATTCATTTTGATTGTAAACAGATTCTCCTAGCGCCCCCGTGATCAAAAACAAAATATTTTCGTTACAGTCCAGAAGGAAGTTTCATCGCGTAAAGTTCCTACATAACATAATGGCTGGTGGCTTGAATATAAGTGACTCATCATACATTTGTCCTGTTAACACAGGACGAACAACACACACTATAGACCTCATGCACTGAAACCGTTTTTTGCTGAAACTAAGTCATTTCAAAACAGTTTCTTTCCCAAAACAATATAGGAATGGAACAGACTTCCAGATTTAGTAACTTCGTCAAAGCTCTGGAAGACCATATGTTTTGTTAGATTATTTGTTTCATTAGTGCTGATGCCGTTTTATTTCTCTATGTAAGAGCGTTACTAATTTTATGCTTCAATTGCACAAATTAGTTCCAAATTGTACCATTTTATGTATTAGGCCATCCTTGTATTTTGTTCTTATATGTGTACTGCTCCTCCTGCTAGGGCCAAGTTGGCCTGCAGTATTTTGAAATAAATACATAACTAAATGAGAAAAACCCGCGCGCGCGTGTGTCTGTGTGTGTGTGTTTGTGTGTGTGTGTGTGAGAGAGAGAGAGAGAGAAAGCACTGCATGGTGTAAGAGCTATCGTGACGCAGCATACAATATTTTAATCGAGCTATTTGACGTGGTAAACAACCAATGAATTCAGCGTGCGGACTCTTTTTTTATGTTTGAAGTTCTGGAATTGACTAGTAAGTTCTAGGCTCTTGCTATCGTAGCAGTCCCGACATTAGAAAGTCAATGACAAATTGTATCCTACAGTGCTAATTAATCTAGAGTTTAACTTCCCAAAACCCCCATATGATAATGAGAGACGCCATAGCGGACGGCTCCGGAAATTTCAGCCACCTAGGGTTTTTTAATGTGCACCTACAAGTACACGGGCCTCAAAAATTTTTCGTCTCCGTCAAAAACGCAGGCGCCGCCGCCGGGATTCGATCCCGTGACCTTTGTGTCAGCATGCAGTTGAGCGCCATAACCACTAGACTACCGCGGCGAGACAGTGCTATTAATTATCCCGTTCTCTTTTTTATTAGACAGTTTTAAAATAGCAAATGAAAAGCTTCGCGTTGGCGCCACTGAGCGTGCATCATACGTAACCCGTCAAGTGATGCAAATAGCGGGTGACTGCAACGAACGCCAACTTTGCACACGCTATTTTAAAACCCGCTGTTGTTTCTTTTCTTCATACTAACGACCTCTAAGTATCGGGTACGAAAATAATACGTGTCTATACAGGTAAGATTAGGAAACACTGGTAACATTTGTTCTATTCCCTGGATTTCTTTTACCGCCACTTCTGAAACCAAACCACGCAGACATGCTGTAGCGCAGCGCCATCTCTCGGGACGAAAGCAAACTGTTTGACGTGCTACCTTGTGGAGCGCGGAAAATGAAAGAAACCCTTTTCATGGCGTGACTGTCGAGATAATTCTATTCAAGGTCCTTCAACCATGTGATGATTGGCACCCGTTAAACTGCTCTTGTTCCTTTCTGAATTATATTGGCGCAAAAACGTTGCAGTCCCTCTATTCTCACCTGGCAGTTAAACGCTGATATAGTGCCTGTTTTATCAGTCACCGCAGACCTGTTTACTTGACCAGTTATAATTCTGACAACGAATGATCCCTCATTTGTACTGTTAGTAACATGCAGAGTAAAACAATGTTTACAAGAAATGTCCACAACACAGAAGCTTTTTTTTTCTGTACTCTCTGAAACTATCACACAAGAATTAAACAGCTGTTTGTTTATCTGTAATTTGCTGATTTATATTATCTGTTGAATCTAGAATGGTACACAGCTACCCCGGGTTATTAACGTTGGTTAAATAGGACAGCGACGTCATCGTCAATAAAATACAATATATACGTAGGTAGCCCAGACTCCTATAGTTATGAGCGATCATCAAGTATAAACTCTTGTTCGAAATGTAACATTGATGGTTCGCTCAGTCAACGTCGGCAACGTACAAGCGAATAGGGCTGTCCATATGCATATTTATTCTAGAAAGTATCCTTAGACTCACAAGGGGTGCATGGCCATCATCAAGATTTCGATAAAATGTACTTAGTATGGTATCAGTTTCCATGGACACATTAACCACCTGTCCTGGAGGCCATATTGGCCGCTATTGGAAAGAAGCGGAAATACCATGAACTGCATACGGGTGAATATCAGACACATCGCAATCGAGTTGAACTAGTGGTAAGCGAGATAGCTTGGACGAATACACGTCCCCATTGGAAATTAATTGCTTGAGCTGCCTGTGCACTCAACATAAAACACTCTCATGTAACCTGGTCGCCACTTGAGCTTCATATTTAAGACAGGAATACGATACTGATCGGGCCCAGTTTCGATCGCCTTGTCATATGCTTCTCATATGTAGACACCTCATCAGTGTCATGTCGGGAGGAACTTCTGTGCGCCTTGTACGCTCCTTTACGGCGTTTTCTGCAAATACAGTTGCTAAATACTACGCCATAATTTATCATCTTGTGAAAAACTACGTGCCCATTATGCGTCTGTAAGGCAACGCGTGCACCTGGGTAGTTGCAGGATTTCCTCGTGGTTTTGGTGACGATGACCATGAACTTAGGCCCGTATTCATAAACACTCTTCGAAACTCGACCTCCATGGATCCTTGACAGTTTCCACGCCACAGAAATAGCAACGCAAAACGCTACTCAAGAATTTCTTGAGGTCGAGTTTCAAGTCAAGGAGTGTTTGTGTGTGCGGGCCTGCATGTAAAGCAGTTTCCAGCCATTGTAAATGGCTGGAAACTTTGAGCCACCAACTCGTTGTACAATTCAGGTACTGTGGACGCTTCTTGCGGTTCTGCCCTTCTGCCGTACAACCTTACGCCTACTGACACGATTCCTCGCCCGACATGGTACATCTACAGGGTGTTTCTTTAAAACAGCAATATTAGTAAGCTGTCGATAACTTACGCTCAGTCGTGCAAAACTTCTCAGGTGGGTATACGTCCTAGGAATCGGGCAAGCCCCACCTCAGTGCGTAACATATGTGGAAAAGTAAAAGAAAACAAAGAGAAATAAATGAAATAACAAAGATAAAACGACATAAAACATAGAGAAAGGAATAGATGGAGGACACCATAAATCGAGACACACACCGAGAGAGAAAAAATATAAAAAGATATAAAAGCTAGAAAAACAGAAAGAAATCGGAAAAAACAGATACAAAAGATGAATACAAGAAAGAGATAGAAATAAAAAGAAAAACAAAAAACAAGCTGGCAAAAAATTAACAGAAACAAGGAAGACCACTTAGTTCCACTCTTCAGTTAAATTAGCATCACTTGTGCAGCGCTGCCATTTTTTTTCTCAATAGCAGTTGCAAAATATCGCGTAGGCGTGGTAGAAAACTAGCCAAGTACGTACAATGTCTGGGTTCGATGCATAGGAAGAAGTAACTTGATGCAAGCATGCTTGTGTCAAGTTCTTGCTTCGCGACATGCCACTAAATGACAAACATTTCAAAGAAACACTTGCGCGAAAAAAATGTCGGTGACTTGTTGTCAAGCTGTCAGCGTTTGAGTAAAGCCTTTTCACTCCAATATATACACTGCATAATACATCTCGGCTGTTCTTTTTAACTGTTTTTCTCAACGAAACAAACACATTCTTATACAAGAATGAGAGCATATATATATATACAAACCTGAGAGCATATATATATGCTCTCAGGTTTTTGTAGTACGTCTAGAATAGTGCCAATGAAGATACAATCACCAGGACAGAGAAAATTAAACGAAGCTGCGATTGTTGTCATTGGGAACTGTCTGCTGTGCATTTCCCTGAAACGAGAAGCAAAGAATGACAGCTAATCATTCGTTGTGCCCGCCGGAAAGTGTGCGATGTGGAAGGGTTTCCCGGCGACATGTCCACGCTCAATTGCCAATGCTGCATTTAGATTTGATTAAACCGGAACAAATCAGCCGCAGTTACTAACGTTGTCATCCACTACGAGATTACTTGTATGGCTATTCATACGCTGAATGGAGAGAATCTAGGAGAACCTTGGAGAACCTTAGAGATCCTTGGAGAATCAGTGAGCAGTATGGTAAAAACGCGTTTCTCAGCGCAATGTAGGCTGCTCACATTGGTAGCCTTTGTTGATCACTAGGGTCGTTAAAAGGGGGCCTGAACACTTTTCCAAGTAGCCATGGAATGGATTCTGTAATCTAGCTTATTGCCTCACGAATTTACCACCACAAAAATTTTCGGAATCCATCCAGTATGAGCGTGATACAAAGGCCCGGTTAGTCACCCGCTGCAATCACACTCTATCTTCTCTCGTCCCGACGAAAGCACTGGAAGCTAAGCAAGGAGAGATGACACGAGAGGGAAGAAATGCATCACGTGCGACTCGTGACGTTGAGCTCTTTTTTTCTCTCTCTCGCTTACCTTCAATTAAATGACCGATTTTTCAGTGCAATCGCGCGAGCGCGCGTGCACAAGTCACGGCCTTCCGTGGCGGCCCCAGTAACGACCGAGCCCGCCATGCTCAAATCAGCCAATGACTGATACTAGGCCATCGACGTGGTTATTTTGAACTTGTAGCTTCATTAGTCGAGAGAACAGAAAGATATTTTTAGCCGTATTTGAGAATGTGTTGTAAATTCCAGGGCACGTGCTGCGCTATAATATTTGGCACGCGTGTTTTCAGGAGCCTCGAGTGCGGATCAGCATCGTTTTCTGACCACGCTCAAAAAGTGTTGCAGGGCACTTTCAAGTAGCACTGTTATTTGGGCAAGTTGGTATGGGTACACGCATTTAAAATGGCGCAACAATGCAGGCGAAAACAATGTTCATGTGTTTATTAGTCTTTATTATTATTTCTCTATATTTTTTATGAGATATTTAGTATCCATTTGATTCTTAGTCTATTCGTCTACTTAAATACATCAGGACCATTAGTAAATTTCAATAACCAACTGGGCCCCCAACACACATTACTTAGGATCGTTAAGGCTTTGTGCTTGATTATGTCGTCAAAGGCGGCGAAATCTCATCGAATGGAGACGAGAAACGTACTACACGGGCTTCTGTCAGATATGCAGCGGTTAGGCCATTGCACGTTTTTCTTTCAGGGCCTCAAAGATGTCTCGGTACTGCAGCAACCAATGCTTATTTAATCGATCAGGTATTTCAATCAGTATTTTCACGCGCGAAAACACCTTTCTTTTTTTCTTTTAAGATATCGCTTTTCGGCGACACCATATGAGGCTATCTATTATCTAGGCAATCGGCCCTTGAAAAGTATCGCTATATTTTGCTTGGTTTTGCTAGCAGCGCTTTTCAAATCTGGCTTCGCCACACTAAGAAATCTCACGGAGAGAAGCACCTCTATTTGTGCATGTCCGTGTTTCCTCCCGCTTGTAGTGTCCAAGAGTCGTCGATAAGGTCGCGCTACTTCGGAGTGCAGCTTGCAAAAGACCACGCGCGTCAAAATTGCCACCATTTGTTAAATAGCTACCTTTCTTCCCAAAGTACCGGCCGACTGACTGGACATTTAACACCCACTGTATGTTCTGTGCTAAAAACCGCAAGAGACATCGCACAGAGAAACATGCATTCACACGTGGAGTAAGCGCAGCGTGTATGCACAGTCACCCGAAACTTCCGCTATTAATGGCGAGTGGCATTCTTTTTTTATATTTTAAAAACGATAGTCTTTCTCGAGGACCTTCGACGGAAAAATTTTGGTCTGTCTGTACATTTGTCTGTTTGTCTGTCCTGACGATACCTCAAACGGCACCGAACGGCCAACCTTATTCGCAGCGTTCACCAATATTGCTCAAGGTTTAGCGTTAATAGTTGTGCGATTGCAAATTAAAAAAAAAACAAATATTGCACATACCTGAGGCGCCATAATAACATGTTTTGTATGTCTGCCTTTATACTAGAAGAGACACACTCAAAACACTCTAAGGACTGTAGCGTTTAACGCGCAGCGCTAACAGTGCAACGCGATGCTCAAGAAGGTGTTTCGAACGCTTTGCTACGACGGCACGGTGGTGGCACCTGCCCGTCGCTTTCCATTCTGCACTTTATCCCCTCCGTGATTGGCGCGCATCTTTCTCCGCGGTCGCGCATGCCTTCGTTTTCGAAGATAACTGCCAGATGGCGCTCGTGTTTAACGTGCCTAGACGCGTTTGTTCGCCTCCGTTACACGCTCGAGGCACTACAACGCAGCGCCTTCAGAATACCATTCACCAATTTTCTTGCGCAGAACATCAAATACACGTTTTGTTCACTCTTTCCAGACGCAAGACTATTGTCTTTCAACGACATTTACAGTGTAACATGTAGATTTTTAACCCGCCCCCTTCCCCTGTGTAGGGTAGCATACCAGTCTCTTCTCAGAGTGGTTAATATACCTACCTTTCCTTTGCTTCCTGTTATTTTCTTACCTTAGCGATGATTAAATAAAGTCCGAAAAAGAGTGAGGGAAATGCCGACTTACCACATGTTCCTGTTCTTTTCTTACCTTAGCGATGATTAAATAAAATCCGAAAAAGAATATTTTGGAACTTTGTTCCGTCACATGCATGGCGCTGACCCACAGGACAGTCACCACTGCACCCGATAGTTAAAAGATTTGGGTGACTGTACACCGTGTTGAGTCGCTTGGTACGTTTTCCCGACTGCTTGTCGTACATTTGTCGTTAAATAAAATGTTAATGCTGACAGCTACCGCAAAATAAAAAAAAAGTCATCACCCAACAACTCCGTACAAGTGGTTAACCAACAAAAGCTTAAACGTGCGGCCCCGGTGTTTAGCAGCAGGTTCAACCAGACGCTGCACTCAAGCCGTTCATAATTATTGGTTACATGGTCGTGCTTTTTAATGAGGCTAGACACACGTTTGGCTTGGGTTTATCACAGTATTTATTTCACATTCCGCACACAGACGTCGAGGCCGAAGCCAAACTTGTCGCTGGAGAAACTCCCGCTGAAAGCGGGTGGTCGGCCCGGTGAACGCGATTTCTCAATTATCACGTTGACGCTGTTGTGCCCCCCCCCCCCACCACCACCGCTTGTTAGGTGACTCGTTGCTGCAAGCGTTTGACGAAGTGAGCTAACTCAGAGGCATTGTTTGTAAAATCCACCCGCCACTAGCGCTTGCATTCTCGTTCACGATTTAGCGCGGCTCGGAAGGCTGCCGGATCATCGGTACGCAGTTGCTGCTGGCACTCGGTCTCGCAGGCTTGTTTTTGTGCCCGGACTGCAGCATCGGCCAGGCGAATGCGAACTCTCTCACATTTCCACTGTCGGAGCTCCTCTAATGTTCTATGCTATTAGGGAGTTCATGAAAGTCATGGCTTACTCATGTGGTAGCCCTCAGTAGAAACTGATGCGCGCGCCGTGCTCTGTGCCATAGCTGCAACGGGATGGACGGCATCACCCACAGAGCAGCCAATTGCACGCGTGCTTGGTACGATGCTTAGAACGACGCAACTAATAGCACAGTGAACGGAGACCGCTCGGGACAACAATGTCGAATTTTTTTTATTTCATTTCTTCTAGCAATATGCAGATGTCGCTGTAAAGCGTAACACCTCATTAACGTCCATGACAGATGCGTTGGCTGTGATAAATATCAATAGACGGTGTGCGATATATCCAGTCCAATACATACTTATAGGCTTGTCATTGGTGACAGGAGTAATCGAAGACAACGATCCTGACCACACAATTCGTAATTTCGTAATTCTTCCATGTGAAATGACATAAAATTGAATCGCAATAACTCACACGTCATGTCGTAAGTTGCAGAACTGTGGTAGTAACATCATTATTATAACAATAATCGATGCACGTACCTTTGATTGCGTGACTTTCATTTCTTTCTCCTTTTTTTTTTCTTTTTTGTCATGCCATGGCAGGGTAACTAAGACTCTGATGGACAGCTATGGTGCCGGACGGCGCTTTCAGCTTGTCAAGGACCTCTTTAGAACACCCATAACGCACAAGAACACTTCTAAATAACCACCTCCTTGTATTTCCGACTGGCCGTCTACGTCATCATCATTCACTCTACTCACGTAGCGCCGCGCGATCTAATAAAAGAGCCAGCAGCCGACAGGCAGCTCGCAGCGGAACAAAGTGACCTGAAAGAAAAAAAAAACAGAACACAAAGGCAGGGGGCAGCGGCGCGTACACACACATCCCATCACCGTCGTGCACTAGTGCGCTACAAAGTGCCGCACTGCTGCCGTTTCGCCGCCGCGATCATCATGCCGCGCGCACTGTTGATCCCGTGGTGGGCTGCTTAGTCACGCCGTCTGGAGGCACAAAACTGCAACAGGTTGGGCTGAGGGCAGAACGGCTCCTTTCCTCCATGCGTCACTGGTCTTGTGAGATTGGAGGAGGGTCTCGGGTACTATACACATAGAGAGGCGTTGCGAGTACCGGAGAGAAGTGCTTTAATGCCAGTTCGAACTGACTAGCTATGCTCTGGAAAGGCGTTGTGAGTACTAGAGCGCACTGTTTTGATGCCAGTTAAAATAGACTAGCTATCCTCTAAGAAAACGCACACACACACAAAAGAAAAACAAGAAGTACTATGTGTTACCATTTTCTGTGAGCCTGACACGCCATGATATATAAAATATGAGTCTCTTTAAAGGGACACGTTAAATTTAATTTGGGTCTCACGACTCTCCCACGACAGTATAATGATCTTTAAGAGAGTTCACGTATCTTGTAAAAGAGAGTCATACAAGTAGCCAGTAAGGACACAGGAAACATAGTATTTTTCACTTAGCGTGTACATCCACATATTTTCTGTTCTCTGACTCAGCTTAAATTCTTGAAGATATGACTTAATATACCTGCATCTATTTCCATATGTAATTCGTCGGTGCTAGGAAAGTGTACGATGAATGAGCACACGTCCTTCTGTAGTTCAAGAAATAATTTTCGGCACACATTAATTTTTGTTTTTGCAACGATAATTTGGTTCGCAGTGAAATATGAATAAGAAGAAGCGGTTTAGAACTGTAGTCCTCTGTGGACAAATCTAAGGAGTTGTCCTTGTATATGCCAAGAAAGTAACTATCATCGATGTATTTGGTTTAGCATGTCACTAGTTATCACCAGTCAATATTACCATAGGCATAATGTCCCGAGAAACAAAAAAAGTTTCTTTTGTTCACCGGATAAGTTTGAGGCAGGACAACAGCAGTAACGCGTTGTGTACTGATTACTTTAGGAAAATTCGTATTTTTCGGGGAAGTCTCACACGAAATATACCGACCAGATTAGATGGCGTCTTCAGCTCTCTTCGGATGTCCTTGTTACTTTCAGAGAGATGTTCCTTTGATAGCTAATAAAAACTGGTGAATATTTTATTCGTCTGTATCAATAAATTTGCTTTTACTTAAATAATACCTCTAATATTCATGGATAGCACTGCATTCGAAACAGGCGCTTGGAGCTCAATACTTAAGATGTAAAATTTACCGAAAGTGTGACGCTTCATGCACGAACAATGAAAAGCCGCCCTTCTCTTGCTACAAAAGCAAGATTTTTTTTGCTTCATCAGATCCCCGTACGCCACACAGATGAACGGTGGAGAAATGAAAAGAATACGGAAAATACACCAACGGCCATCATATGACGAGACCCTACAAATGATCCCGGCTGCAATACGATGTAAGAAGAAGTTGCAGAAGCAGAGCTTCAGCACGAAGCCCACTATCTTTTTTTACGTTATGGCGACCTCCATGCGAGTAAACAAAAAAACACTGTATCCAGCCGTTAGACCAAAACGGTATGGGAGCTTGGAACAAAATAATTCGAAAAGTTCACGTGACCGCTGTAAAGAGAGTGTGAATGCGCTGAAACAAAAAAACAGAACACATTCGCTGGACTGAACAGTTCTTTGGAGTAGTTGTGGTTGGAAAATGGTGAAATGCTGGTACAAGGCTTAACGACCACTTTTCTGCTTCGCTCTCACCGAAACGCTGTACCTGCACTGAGCACACGACTATACGACTGCATGTCACTCGAAGCGAACATATTTAGGCCAGCATATTTGAAAGAATGCCTATCAGCGGTTCCAGACATTAGACGAAGCATGCTCCAAGTTGGCATGAGGTCCTTGGCAATAAATGTGAACACCGAATGTCGTTTCGCATTTTACGACAGTGACAAGAAAGTTGAGCGTCGAACTTTGTTTTTGATCACTCATGCAGTATAATTAAGTGCGTCATCATTAAGAAATAATTGACAGGGAGAAAACGAGAAAACGCATAGAGAGAGAGAATTCTTTTAATAAAGCTGGAGAAGTTTGCTAGCTTTTTCACCTCACATGCTGCTCCATCACTGTATATATCATAGTCATCACCCGCCACCTGCAGGTGCCTGGTTGTGACTATGATATATACAGTGATAAACACACAAAACATACAGTTACATACACGCATAACAGTCACATAAAACATATAAAGACACACACGTACTATCCTATTTACAACGTTTAGTTCAGGCCTGTGACCCGTAAGAATGTCAGTAGCGCTTTTGTGGCGTGTAGCGCACTGGAGCTGCTCATCCATGGGCCTAGAATATCTGTCAACACCAAGTTTGTGTCCCGTTGTACAGTTCAAAGTCATCTTCAGAGACTGTCTTTCTGATGCGTATACCATGAACTCATAGAGAGAGGCGAACACAGACAGAGGGATTCGTAAAAATAAACGTGAAAGTTTAAACAAAAAAAAATAAGATACTGATCTCTGAAACTGAAACAGTGTCAAGCGAGGTACTTCCAATCCACACATAACAATCAGCACCTTCTTGCGAGTCGAAGCATTGCGAGAAAGAGAGACAAAGGGAGACAGAGAGAGAGAGAGAAAGAGACAGAGAGGAAACACGCGGATCTGGCGGACCAGCGAATGAAGTGAACTGTGGCGAAGCCATCCCACAGGCAACGCATGGGCTTCACAACAAGTTTCACCGCAACGCCACCAGGGGAACAGGCATTCCTCCGCATCACCGGAGGGGGCTGCTGCTAGGCGGTTCGCCACACCACAATGTTTTTGTTTTGCGCTCCGGTTTTTTATTTCTTTTCCGGCAGCAGCCAAGCGAAGGCCACTGACTCTCCTCCGGTCTCGGCCGGCGTCCACACGTCGTAGCCCCATCGTGAGCTCGCCGGCCGTCGAAGTTGCAAAACTCCCTACAACACAGTCGAGCACCGGAGTGAAAGAACAAACACGAGCAGAAAAGATGGCAAATAGACAGAGAGAGCAAAAAAAAAATAAAATAACGAGAATCCCCTCCGACGCGCGGCGCGAGCGATGTACGGAAGTTGGTCCTTACCCATCCTCGCTCCCCCAGCGGCAGCAGCACAAGTGACGACGAGCGCACGTCGGTACCATCCTGCGCTTGTTCGTGTGCGTGTTTTCAGAGTGTGTGTATAGGCACACGGGAACTGTCTGTAGCTGCTGCGAACAGCTGAAAAATTCGACTGCGCCTGCGTTGCTGTTGCCGGCTGCCGGTGCATCTTTGGATTGCGTGTTGCGCTTGACTGGCCACTCAGGTGAAAAGTTCCGTTAGCCGGATCCTTCCGGAGGGTGTGGGTGTCCGACACCACAGATATATTATCGCCGACGGTTAGGCACGTAAGTCATTGAACTATTTTTATATTTACGCCACCGTGACTTCAATTGATTGGGGATGTGACATGTTTGTTGGAAAATCGGGGCTTCCATTATATTCAGGCCTGATGGCTAGTGATTCATAGAAGCCACTCATAGAAGTTTAGGAATAAGTTCGTAAAGATATTTCGCATGGAATTTTCGAAATTGTGAAACCTACCAGAGGGGAGGAAACTGAAGCGGTGACAAGGGTTCAGGGGGTGACATATGTAATCTTCACGCAGTAAGATGCGACGATTTGGGACTAAGTTGTGCAAGTTCTTTTGCTTGCACCGCCTTCGGATTGTGACCGATAGGCATAACTTGAAATATTCGCACCAGAGCTAACCTTGTTTTACGCGGCCAGTTTTATAATGACGTGACGCGTTGATGCCGCATGTAAGTCGTCATGCTGAAAGTTTTGATGTCACATTTCAATTCGTGAGGACGTTGCTGCAGGATCTACATGATGAGTCTGGTATATAATAACATCTCGACCTGACCAAAAAACATAGTGGCTATCTGTGCGTTCCGTCACACAATTAGTAGCCGTCTCCTCTTTGAGCGGTTGGCATGACTAATCAGTATAACTTCAACGATGATGTAAGATGTTGTGACCTTCTCAATCATTTTGATTATACCTAACACGCAAGCGAACCATATCGATTTACGAATTGAAATGAGGCATCTCACCAATACTCCTTTTCATTATTTGCTAATCGACGATAACCGACGGAACAAAAGCTTGTCCTAGGAAACACGCAATCTAGAATTACGATCGGTGCCTTAAATAAAGGTACCGAATATTCTTGGCAGTAAATCTAGGAATTCCGGTGCATGACACGACCGCCGACGACTAAATGAGCTTGACATAACATATGGACCGGACCGGCGTCATTCACAGCACCCGTCGCGCTGCCAAGTAGGGGAGAATGTCTGACAGCTTCGTTCCTCCACAGCTGTTTGCATTCAGATATCCAGCATCCACTACCGAGAAGTCAGCTGCAGTAAGAAGCACAAATTTTTTTCTCTTTAGCGCGATGCACCGTACACGCTATATGCCCCTTTTTATAGAACATAGGATGTCGTGGTCACAGTTTATGGCCTCCTCTCTCGCAATACACTCGTTCTTTGCCTCTTTCTTCTGGCTTGCATGGCCACACGAAAATTGGTGTCTCCTGTACAGCGATTCGAAATTTGTCGGATGCCGTTAGACTCTCGTGCGTTGCCTAAGGACTGTTGAAAATCATCCCATATGGTGATTTTCAACTGTTTCATTAGCTGTGTTCATCTATCCGTGTCACGAAACGAAAGCGTCGCATTCATTAGAGATGACAAGAGATTCTGCTTTTTTTTCTTTTTTTTTTTTGAGGCTGCGGTACGCACGCGCACACAAGCAAGCACTCGGATACACAAGAGCACAGATATGACTTCTGGACGTAGAATCAGCATTCCCAGAGGCAAGAGAAATGCGGGAAAGTTGACGTACTGAATTTAGATGCCTAACACGGAAATGCACACACGTGCGCGTACCCTAAACACTGAACTTGGGGACACACACCCCTGATGCATTTCGACCTTCTTCTTCCTATAAGAGCCTAATAGGTTTATCATTTGCACGTACATGCCACACTCATTGGGTTCACTTTTTTTCTTTTTTTTGAAGAAAATTGAATGATTTCAAAACTTGCTATAGGGCCTTTCACCTCTTCATTTAGGTTAGATTGGCTTGAGCCCGTTATACCATCTGGTGGTGCGGGCCATCCCCTTTTCTTTTTTGTTACTTCCATGTGTAGGAGGCCAAAAAGCGCGTGCACACACACACACACACACGCACACACACACACACACACACAGAGAGAGAGAGAGAGAGAGAGAGAGAGAGAGAGAGAGAGAGAGAGGAGATAAAAAGAGAAATATAATAACAACAATATTTGTATAATAACACCTAAAACATTAGGCACTACATCTGCATATGGAGCTGAGGGTGGCATTTCTCTGTGAATCCAAGGGTAGGTGTAACTCATAGTGACCCGTATCTGCGTAATAACTTCAAAGCGTTTATTCGGTAGTACTTGACATTTGTGTCACGAAGCCTAAATGGAAAGGTTAAGTTGTTCGCAGACTACGAAACTCATGCAAGCGACCACATACCAACTTATTTAAAATCATGGGTCTAGAAAAATCGCAGAACTATGACACTTCCACTCGCATCGACTGGACAAACTTCAGGTCACTGACGGAAGAGAGGTGTCAAGAAAATGAAGCGCCTCCTCTTGACACCCTCGAGGATATGAATAGAGGGGCTGCTCACGAAGCGACTTATCATGGTGAACATACTTCAAAATATTCTCAACATGAAGCGGAATTGGAACGGCTCCGAGCGATCCGTCGTCGTGCAGAACGAAGATATAGGCGCACTAAGTCCATTCACGACTTGATGGAGGCAAGGCGCCTACAGAAAAAAAACTTCAGTGGTGAATCAATTCACTTCAGTCCTTTCGGTGAAAATATCCGTGCGAATCGTTGGATCCACACAAGTCTTTGACGCAGACATGGAGGACTGTTCGTGGCCTACGAACATCGCCGCATCAACATCGCCCCTTCAAGTGTCTGTCTCTCCACCAAGGACGCACCGAATTTGAAGTAGCAGAAGATTTCTGCATGAAAGTTGACGGTCAGGCGTCCGCGCGCACCACGGGTCACTCAGTGAACGCCCGTTTCCAGAGATTCAAGAATAGACACCTTTTTCTCTCTAGAAGAACTCCAAGTGGCCTTGACGGCATGCACGCGATCTTCATCGCCTGGACCGGATGGGATCACGTAGATAGCTCTTTGCAACCTCGGTGAAGCAGCTCGACGAACCCTTTTATCCGTGTACAACGACTCGTGGAGCAGTGGATTTGTCCTTCATTTGTGTAAATACAGCCGCCTCGTCCCTGTGCTTAAACCAGGTAAATCTCCTCTGGACTTGACCTGTTATCGCCCCATCGCGCTAACCAGCTCTTTCAGGAAAGTAATGGAGAGGATGATTTTGACTCGCCTAGAGTGGCATCTGGAGGCCCACAATATACCCTGATGCTATGATGGGCTTTCGGCGTGGGCGGACCGCAATTGATAACGTTATTGACCTGGTCTCGCCTGTGCAGCATCAAAAAAGACTGAAACGTTTATCTTCGGTGTTGTTATTGGACGTGAAATGTGCATACGATAATGTATCGCATGAAGCCTTTCTGGACGTCATGGAAAAAGTTGGATTAGGGGGTCAGGTTTACCAATTGATCAACAGCTATTTGAAAGACAGAACTTTCTTTGTACAGACGGAGAATGGCACAACAACGCATCATTGGATCTGTCGTTATATGCCTCAAGGTGGTGTTCTTAGCCCCACACTTATCAATCTATCGCTTCTCGGCCTGGTTGACGCGCTTCCAGAATCAGTCATCTATCAATATATGCACATGACATCTGCATCTGGGCGTCAGGCGTAACACGCCTTCATTTGCGTTCCCGGTTCAGAGATAGGCTACAGTAGCGACAAAGTACCTTGAAGAACGGGGACTAAAGCTGTCATCAGAGAAGTGCTCGCTTATAGCATTCACGCATAAGGCGATGAGTCCATATGTTATTAAAATCAACGGACACACGATCAACTACGTGAAGACCCACCGATTCCTCGGAGTCATAGTTGATCGTGACCTCTCTTGGAGCCCTCACATAGCCCACACGAAAACGAAACTCCCCATGATCGCCCACGTGCTGAAGTTTCTTGCAGGAAAAGGGTATAAGCAATGATTCAACTATACACGGTTCTGTTCCTCGGTTATATGCGCTACAGCTTACCCGTGCTTGACGGGATCCGAAGAACAAACTTGCGCGTTTTCCAGTCAATCCAAGCCCAAGCCCTGAGAATATGCCTTGGTCTCCCGAGATGCGCGTCTACAGCAGCGACAGTCATCATTGCGCGTGATTATCCAGTCAACGCATACATCCGCGTAGACGCTTTGAGAATGCACATAAGACATTTCGCTCGGCTTCCATCTCATCACCTCGCCTCACTTCGAACTTCCAGGCTCCACTCAGCGTTCAGCGCAACTGTAGCTCAGCATTGCGCAGTGCTTCCATTTCACTTTACGCATGTAGAATGGCCGTCGTTACCATAGCAGTGTCTACACCCACTCAAAGCCCTTACAATTCCTGGCATCCAAAATAAGAAAAAGTCGTTGCATCCAGCCCTAAAACAGGCCACATTACTCTTCCTGCAAGAGAAGCACAATGGACACCTTCACAATTACACGGATGGCTATGTGTCTTCAGTAAGCTAAGCAGGAGCGGTGGTTATTCCCGTGAGGCAAAATTCATGACATCGCATTTGACGTCGTCGACAGCTGCAGAACTCGCCGCGATACGTGCAGCTATGGAGTTTAGAGTTGAAGAACCTTCGGGAACTTGGTCTATTTTCTCGGACTCGAAGGCAGCTCTTCAATGTCTTATGTCACCCTTCCGCCATGGACCTAATGAACAGTTAGTAGCTGAAATAAGGCTTCTTCTTCACCAAGCAATCGAGAAACAGTACCCCATAGTGTATCAGTGGATACCAAGTCATTGCGGTATATATGGCAATGACTGTGCAAATGAGGCCGCTAGATCTGCACACGACGGTACCCAATACAAGGCCATCCCGTTCTCAAGAACCGACGCAGCTACAAGACTTCGTTCGCTTGCACGTGATCTCACACTGTTACAGTGGAACTCAACAGAATTCACAAACGCGCGCCTGCATAAATTGGATCCCGATCTGCAGCTTCGTCTTCCCTCAGAGATATCTCGAGCTGAGTAGACCCTTCTATCCCATCTGTGGCTTGGAGTGGCCTTCACGAACACATACCCCTATCTCATTGGAATGGCCAGCTCGTCTACATGCACGTACTGCAGCTGCGAAGAAACCATCGCACCCCTTCTATGTGAGTGCACCCATTTCAACGCGCCAAGACAAGAACTGACTGCAGCTCTGGATAGACTGGATGATTGGCGTTTGTCGGAACAAAGAACTCTGGGTCATTGGCCGAGCCCATCCTCTGCCCAGAAGGCTTTGAAAGCTCTGCTACGCTTTTTGCGCATAACTGGCCTCAGAGACAGATTTTAGTGCCTTGCACTTTTTGATGTTGCCTTTTCTCTGTCGCTATTTTTTGTAATTTATCTCTCTCTCTCTCTCTCTCTTCGCAACATTTCTTTTTATCATCTTTTATTCCCCTCACACCTTTTCCCAGCACAGGGTAACCAGCCGGTCTAAGAACTGGCTAACCTCCCTGTCCTTCTGCTTAAACTTTCCTCCTCCTCCTCCTCGGTAGTACCATCTTCGGTCACCGGGTAAACTCTCATACCATACGCCACATTAAAGCAGTGTACTTTCTTGTGCAAATGCCATTGCGAATTGCCTGCGAATGAAAAAAAAGACTTTTCTGTTCGAAATGATCGTTTCTCACGGGTACGCAAAATAAGTTGGTCTATAAATGACATAAGTGATCACTGTCTACTGACAGAGTAATGACTCCGTGTCGACGGTATTCAAGCGTCGTCTATGTTTTTTTTGGGGGGGGGAGGGGGGCAACAAATTTTCGCTTGTCTGCTGCTAATCAGGCATGTATATATATATATACTGTATCCTGGATATAGGGCGTTTTTTGTCCGCCTTTGCAATCGGTGCCGCAGCAACTGGACGTCTAGGCCGGTCACAGGGGCAGCATTTAATGCATATAGTCTTCCAAGAGAAGTACCCCTATGTGGAACAACCGTGGCAATCAAACACAAGACCTGCTTCAGCTTTCAACGATGTCTCAGAAGAGCGCTGTTACTTCATGCCCATTAGTTTCACCGTGGAAAAGGTAGCTCCTAGGAGGAATTCGCTGGAGTAGTAAACCATCCAGTCTTCCTTTTTATTTTCTGCAGAATTGCACTGTAATCTATATCTCTCTCATTCTCCATCCAGCCATTTATGTTTGGGATAGAGGACAGTCAGGGAAAACTATACCCCGACTATATAAACTAATTGATCGCTGTGGCGGCTGCTGAAAGATCTTAACATATTTGAATAATCATGACAACAGGGCAGATAACCGACACGGACACAAGTAAAAGGTTACAGCTCTGTGATGTGTTCCCTCTACTTCTTGAGCGTGTGTCGATTTTCTACGGTGCTTCTTTAAGTGCATCGCAACCAGCCTGGTGGAACACAGACTGCATCTCGCATTTAAGACGAGACCAATTGGTACAACCAAAAACACGGTGCAGATTTTTAACCGCGGTGCTGTAAGAAAGTGTGGCTCATTGGGTGCTGCAAGAGCAGAGACGGGAATAAACTCCCAGTGCGTCGGGACTTTGTCGTCTTCGCCTAGTCGCATTCACTGGTTGCGTGTTTTTACTCCGCTGAACAAACAGAGGCAGAACTTGGTGCTGCGTCCTTAGCCTGATTGAGGAGTATTGAAAATTGGGCAAGTTGGCGACGATTCATTTTTCAAGGTTAACAGCACGAAAAACAAAGACAGAGAAGTAGACATAGGACGAGCGCTGATTTTCAACTGAAAAATTTAATGAAGAAACATAATTTACTTACAGTTATTCGCGCATGCTCTTGCATTGCGAGAAAACTCAACGAACTAAGTAAATTAAAATAACTGCTGCAGACACGAGGCATCTTGCCCTAACCACGTGAGTGGCAGTAATCTAAAAATGATAATTATTTTTCATTGAGAGCGATTGACGGTTCAGTGACACAGTTTCTGCCTGCCTTTTGAATTCTGTAGGCCTCAAAAATTTCTCTTGTCAGCTGGCCGCGGTGGTGGAAAAGAACCTTCATTCTCGAAAAGTCTCAAGTCTGGAGTGCATCCGATTGGTGAGTGGGACGCTAGCGGCCGCCACGCTACGGTGCATGCAGCGGCTTCCAAAGGGAGCTTGACACTTCCTCGTCATTACGGTCCCAAACGAGTTTTTTTTTTTTTTTCGCCTCTCCACCCAGCCGGGATCTCTAGTCGTCTTCGTCGTCGTCCCCACCGAAGTCAGTGGCGCTTGCGAACGCAGCAGCATGCACCCCCGGCTGTGAGGCTGTTCGGCCACTTTGCTTGCTTCTTTTCACGCGATGCAAAGGGCAGCACGATGAAAAGAGGAGCACTGGGTGCTGCGAGAGAGCGCGGATGGGTCGGGTTACACCAGAAGTGCGGAAGTGTGTATACGCAAGTCGGCTGCCGGGGAACGCTGCTGGTCAACGGTTTGGCGTGATTTGCGCGCTTGCTTTCGTAAGCATTTCTCGGACGCCCAGTATTTTGCTATGGAATCCGGTATACTTAAAATGTGTTCCAGTCTCCCTTCGCGCTTCTACCTTTTTACTATCACATTTCGTTTTGTATTCAGCTGTTCTAAGTTATGTAAATCGCTCTTCTCCAAGAGAGAGAGAGAGAGAAACAGCTTTATTCAAAACGGCAAGCTTCCGAGGAAATATATCCTCTCCCCTAGATGGCAGCTAAGAGTCCCGTGGCCCTAGCGACATCTTCGGCTTGCCTGATAACTTGTAGCTGGTCCTGGATGTTTGAGCTAAGCAGCACGGTCTCCCACTGCTGTGCGTTGAAATATTCGGCGTTTGGCCTCTTCACGAGGTTAGGACAAGCCCAGATAACGTGTTTGAGGTAATTTGCTGGAATAGATCATTTCGCAGGACAAGGGATCAAGTCCAGTCAGAGCACCACGCACCATAGCTAATGATTGAATTCGACGATAAGCGAGGCATGCGAGTGAGTGAGTGAGTTAGTGAGTGAGTTAGTGAGTGACACGGAAATCGCAAATTACGAAAGAACCACCCCCTTCTGCAACTATCTAAGAACTTACTTGAATAACAAGAACTTGTATATTTTTATTTTTATTTTGTTCCCGCTCATTGTTGCGGTTGTTTTGTGGACATATTTGCGTATGCTCTTGCATTCTTTTATTTGTTCTGCCCGCTCCTGCCAAAGGCCTTTTTCAAAGGCTGGCAGTAAATCTGAAAATAAATAAATAAATAAAATAAATAAAACAATAGCGTAGCCACTTTACGTGAAGTAAGATAACATACTGGGTGAGTTGGTTGAAATACATTGTACTCGATTAACGCGAAGGACAGGGTCATAAGAGAAGACGCAAAGCAACGTTGCATATGTCTTCCCTTCTTTGTCCTGCCTTTTGCGCTGTTGTTAAAGTTCTATACAGCCTTAGACTTTACTCAGCAACGGTAGCAAGCCATTGACGATTTTATTTCTAAAAAAAGTACCGAGAATAGAAACACATTTTTCACCAAGCCACAGTGAGAATCCTTGGCGCGGGAATAGAACAACACGCTGTGAGACAAATAGGCAAGCATTCTTGCGCATGTTTTTTTTTGTACCTTATATAATCACACGTGCATCACGAAAGGCTTCAGGCATCCATAATTTTTATAGCTTTTTTTATATCCTCATTTTCTTTTTTTTTTCGGGTGACGTTCCAGCCGCTCCAGCCACGGATGCCCATTTCACGCTGACTGATCATTACCAAAGCCGCCTCATCTACAGCCTCATCCGCCAATAGTGGCCCGATGCCACATCGATTGTGCAGCGCAGACGCTTGCCCGGCAATAAAAGCCGCCGTACATTGGCGCGCCAATGATTGCGATCCTGCCAGCAATTTCCATACAATAAACTTCCTCCTGAACAGTCACCATGACCATGAGCGGTCACGACGTGATGGCTTCATAGCAGCGCTTCGCATTCCCTTCGTTCTTTTTTGCGACGAGGCGCCGGAAATAGCGGCGTGGCGCGCGAGCCCACGTAGAGATATGCAACAACAAGGCTGAGAACGGAGTAATAATGCAATTATCCTCCCGGTCCACGCGGTGACGCAAAACTGTCCGAGGCGAATGTTTAACTGCCACGAGTTACATTTGGGTGGGGGAGGAAGAGCACTGTACATGTGTTGAATAGAATTGCCCATTACTGGCACCACACATCTGGCATTTCTTTACTGATGCGTATTTATCCGTGAACAAATGACAGATTGTGTTGCCGATCCTCATAATTAGACCAACGATTAGACGCTAGCATGTCGACTGTTACCAATCCCCACATCTGGCGTGTGGTATGTGTTCTTATTTCGCTTTTCAAGACAGTAAATAATATCGCGGCATAAAATGCGCAATTAAAAACAAAATAAAAACATCTATAATAGAAGGTGCTATGCATTTCCACCTTTCAAGGAGAGATTTCGAACACCATTCGTTTATTACGGTTTACCATACGCCAAAAATAAATAAGCCTTACTTTTTAATAACATAAACAGAGAGAGAGAGAGAGATAGTGTGTGTGTGTGTGTGTGTGTGTGTGTGTGTGTGTGTGCGTGCGTGTGTGTGTGCGTGTGTGTGTGCGTGCGCGTGTGCGTGCGCGTGTGCGTGCGTGTGCGTGTGTGTGTGTGTGTGCGTGCGCTTTTGCGCGTGGAAAATCATTCAATAACGTTGTATATTGTTGATGTAAATTATCGACATGCACTATATTTGCGTTCCTGAATGCCGTCATGCTACTGCTCGTTATTATAAAGTCGTGCAATTCGTGAACGCAGATGTCGACTAACACGACCGACTTCGTTAGCATCGCGCCATGCGTGTTACTCTTCCTCGCTGCCGCATAACATCATTTGAAACAGATACAACTAGGTTCGCCACGTGCAGGCACTGAGCGTCTATACATCATAGCAACGTTAATAAGAGCCTTGCCCTACTTTTCACGACGCACCGTTTAATGAGCGACGTATATCAAGCGCGTCGCGTGCACTTCGAACCACGCAACTAATCTCTCGAAGCGTGCATTTCATTTCACGGGGCGATATCAAAACAATTACCGGTGTCTGAGGTCGCTGTATACGTTTGATGAATATGCCACGCTATAGGCGGTATTACGAAGCCACGCAATGCCCTCGAAGTGAGGCTACCCGGGATGCAACTTCATAGTTCTAAGGCACTGGATCGAAGTCAGTAAAGGTGTCGTGCTTCAAAGTTGCAGTACGCCGGGTAACTTAGCGGTTGACGTGGAGGAATTTCGAAGGAGGGCGAACTATACGCTTGCGCACGTGGACAGAAATTTCTAGTGCATGTTGCATAAGAGCTAACGACTCAGTAAACTTGTGAGCTGCTCGCCAAGCGTACGATGAACACTGGCTACGTATAGGAGCTGTCGGCTCGATCCTCTGATTGAGCCAACAGCTCCTGGCTCTATCCTCTGATTGAGTCAACAGCTCCTATAGACTCGAGAGTATCGCTTACGGAGGATGCGTCATGCATGCACTGAAATGTACGGGCCACTTTGATAATGGAGAGTGGGTCACCTATTTACGTTTGTAATCCGCTTACAATCATCGCAACAATTCTAGTCATCGCAATTGTTTCTAGATTTTCTTACATTATTTCCCTCTTTGCATCGCTTTACATAGTAGACGACGAGTAGCACACACTCGTTCACGGAAATCACCACGTATTTCATACGAGAGATCGACGCACTCGTTTTTTTTATATTTTGCCTTATGTACTACCTCTCCTATAGTCAAAACTGCGCTTCGTTTTCTTTGATCTATGTTATAATGGTTATTAATATAAAGTCCCGAAAACATTGTACGCCAAAACTTCTTCGATGCACACACGCTGACACTTCTATACCAGTTGCGTTTATGCGTGCAAAAGCTGCAGCACTACAGGTTTCGTTCTGTCGTACAAAGCGTAGAAGTCGGGCAAAGTACCAGAAGGGCAAAGCTTGCGAATAACGCAAGAATCACCCACATTACATGTCATAACTGCACGACCATGAGGTCTATTTATTTTGCGCCTTGTGAAAATTATTAGCGCCACAGTTTCTGTAACTCGTAGCATAAGCGACGTGATGCCAGGAAAATGCAGCGATACGCTAATCAGGCGTGGCAAGAAATCGCTGTCAGATAAGTATGGTCCACTATATACATAAACTTAACTTATAATTTTGGCGTCACATAAATGCCATTCATCTCAATGAAACCTGTTTTCCCCTTTCCCGTGTTTCACTCGTTCGACAGTTCGCTTGTCTGCCCGCGATGACGGACAATCACGCTCAGGTCTGAAACGGCCCGCGTAGTGACCGCAATCATTCATTCGTTTCCGACGATGCACGTGACGAGGGGAAGATGGGCAATCAAGCGAGACACGGCAACGAGGTGCCAGTCAGCAATGCCTGCGCATGTAGGGCGTCGCATGCTGCGCTTGTGCGGCGCGGAACGATGACGCGCAGCGGTGCAAGTGGCGGCCGCCGCTGCATCCGGCACGAGGAATGCACTGGGACGCACGTTTCCTGCCCCGCTGCCTAACGCAGCTGCTGGTATGCCAGCTAGTTGATGCACCTTGCAGCTTACTCCCAACGCATGCACTTACCATGAGTGCTGCAAAGGGAGAAAGCACTATAGTCAGGCGCAGCTGCATTTGCAAACTGCGCATGACAAATACGTGCGTGTGCGCGTAAAGGTTAAACGCAATCTATTTAATTGTCTGAAGTGTGTGCAATGCCAAGCTCACGTTTGTACATGCCATATACTAACGAACAAGCTTGAGATCAACGCACGCGAACCCCGTCGCGAGCGATAGGGCACACGGGAAAAAGATATGGATATATGCCAGGACCAGGAACTACGTAGTCGAAGATGTGGCGAGGATCACGGTGCTATGCGTAGCAAAGTTTTGGGATTGAAAAGGTCTCTTACATCATTACCTTGTATTCAGGATCTGCTAATTGGCGTCACCAGCCACACCAACCTATGTACAAGTATATCCTTTAGTATGTAGTCAAAACAACGGACTTATCTTCAGATTTTTTTTATTGAAATGAAGAACTTCAATTATGTACTTTCTTAGACAACCTTAGTGTTATAACAGGCAATAAATTTCAGTAAACTTCTGCTATACCCAAAGTCGCTATATGCCTAATGTGACAATCATGTATCACTGCAACAAAGTGAATTGAGGGCCATAGCGCCAGCGAATCAGCGACAACAGTTACTTTGTTTAAGCCGTGTGAGCGTGTGACCTCCTGAAAGAAGGAAGAAGAAAAAAAAAGGAAGTTTGTTTTGAAGGGCGCGAGAGGAGTAACCGTAAAAGCATTTACTCATTCTCGAAAGATTTAGTTCGTTTCAGTATGCTTTTTCGACACAATGTTTCTCTTTGTCACACCGTATTGTCAGATCAAATTATCATGCTAGAAATTGTATATCGGTAACACGAACTGCAACGAGAGAAATCACGAGATATACCGCACCACACCTTTCTTTATAACGATCTCGTCGGGCGGAGGAAACCTTGAAGAGAGCGAATAAATGAGCCACTTTCGCCACGTCCTTCGAGTCGTGGACAAGCCTGTTCGTAATACAGATTCAGCGTTGAAGGCTCCGTTACGAAGGGCAAGAGCACAAGGTCGACTGTGAGTGATAACGGCTGCAGCGTGCGAGATGATTACTCTTCCTCAAGTTTGAGTGCTTTAAGAATGTCTATGAAAGGTTAGCGCAGTCAGTATGCAGCCATTGTGAAAGGTGTTCTATTAGAAAAGCACGCGCGATTTTCAGCAGGCAACCATCACAAGTCAGCCCATTTTCTGTGTTATTTTTTGTTTTTTCTGCGAACGTTGCCAGCCAAACTAAATATCAAGGTACAATGGCATGTCCACGTGTACATAGACCAGCTGACGTTTACGCCATCTATCTGCACACGTGTGCATCCCATGTGTGATTATGACAGCAACATGCAACAGACAGCAAAAATACAACTTTAGAACTATAGCAAAGAGAACATCGCCGGTGCCGATATGAATCTTTCCATATAGAGAGTCCTGTAAGGGAGTAAACTTATTTTCGTCGTGTTATAGAGCCTCCCGATAGCCTCACACAACGTCGGGAACGTTAGATCGAAATTCAGGACAGCCCTCATGTTCTCATACTATTGTGTATTGTCCTTGAGCTCTCTTAAATTGGTGCATCGTGTTGGTTTTCCAGATCCTCAGACCTGCTGAATGCTGCAGCTCAAGAGCCTAGTAAGCGTCGTCGTAACATTTAATTGAATAAAGTAAAACAAAAGCTTGGAATGTTCTTTCGTGAAAGATCCCGACGAGTACGTACGTGCCAGGAGAAGATGAAAAAAAAACGAAATATTCTCACGAGTAAAGCTACAAAACCAAAGTGAGAAAATACGATATATGAAGAAAAAAAAAGGGGGGGGGTGGAAGAAAGAACCTCAGACCGCAACTGAAGTGGAGAGTGGGAGGAGTAGCCTCACATAAGCATGAACCGGCGCTCTGCACAACCGAGCCAAATTCTGAACGTGACCTGGCAGCTGGATTCGCCGCAAGGTCACCATCGAGGAAGTGGACGTGGTTATATTGTTTCTCGGCAGCAAAAAATGAGATCCCGCACAGCCCCTCGCCTCTGCGATGCACTGAGCCATCTTGTACGCTCCTTGTCCGCTCCCTCCCTTCTTCCTCCTTCATGAGGCGTATGCCCTGGACTCACGACTTCGCTCTCGTCTCTCACGTACTTCCCCCCATCGCAGATTCCTTTATTTTATCCTTCTCCCCTACACCTGTGCGCCATCCATGCCCACGTATACGATACAAACTAGATGTTGTTTCACTTCTGTCTCTTCTAATACGATCAAACGGGTATTTGAGAAACACGTGGCAAGCTTCTCCCCAAACAATGTGCGCTGCGGGAAGGTTCGGCTCGCTACTTCTAATAGACTTTAGAAAAGCAGCTTCAACGCAGTTTCGTGTACGTTCATTATTCTTGTACAGTCTGTTATCTGTTTATCTAACGCGTCTACAACAACAGGAATGTTTGGTGTCCATTTCGTTCTCGAGTTGCATACAAGATGAAGAGTGGACGTGTTCAGCGATGTCTGCCCGATAGAAATTGCCTTGCAGTCTAATTTTGGAACCCTCATTGGCTCCTTCATAACGACGCTGTCATTCAGGAAGCGTCCGGCACTCAGCACCGACGGCTTCCGCCAGATGACACCGTGGAGACTCTAAAATTGAGGTTGGCGGAAACTCAGCAACACTCCATGAACGACTGCGTGGATTAGACAAGGCCGCTGACTCTGTATCCCCGGCAGTCGTCCGGTACGCGATGAAGGATAGAGCGGCTTGTTCGTACAGTCACTGCACGCTTGTCACACGGGCACTCACAGAGAGCTCAAAATTCTAGTTAGTTCGGAAACAAGGCGCAAGCAGATAATGGAAGCGAGTGTGTTGAGGCGTGCCTCTGAAGCGTAATTCGTACCCCCCACTATAGACAGCAAACTACCGACGTGAGCAATCTGACAGCGGGCTTGTCATTCTTTCAGACTGAAAATCGGGTCCCGCTACAATCTTGGCGATGCTTCCTCCTTTGGGCGCCACGCATTTTCGGTTGAAGAGAAAGTAACGTTGACAGGCCTTCATCTTTGACGGTATAACTCTGCTCTTCGTATAAAAATGCCTCCTATGGGGAGAGACAATCGGGAAGCGTGCCTACGTTTTCGTCCTACCCTCTGACCTCCTTTGACCCTGTTGGTCCTCGTATGGCCCGCCAATCGCCCTCGTTATATTGATAGAGACGGATGTAATGTACCTCCTGCTTTGCTGCTATCGGCTTGCATTTTGCTGCAGATATGCTTAGAGCGTTACTCTTGATCTATGTATACTTCACCGAAGACGTTGCAAATCTTTCTTGGCTATTTTCAGCCGACCCGAAGAGCGAACAGGCGGTCGCACTATGCTAGTCCCCAACCACACACGCCTGCAGTAGTGTAGTCCTTTTATAAGTTACCTGTGACCCAGCTTGCAAATAAGCCACGAGATTAATTATTCACGATCAGACTAATTGGGTTAAGAACGCTTAATTTGAGTGCTTTCGAAAATTCGTGCTATACGTCATTCTGCAGCGTGATGCAGGATCTCCGCATAGAAAGCAAAGACGGTGCAAGATATATGAATATACGAATACCTGAAGGTGCCGTTGCACCTTCAATGAGACTAGAACTTGAAGATACGGCCAATTCTTGGTCGATGGAAAAGCCCCACCGGTGAGCGGCGCACCCGGAAAGCTATATTGGCGTTATTACAGGCCGCACACCTTAATAAATTTTTTTTTGAAAATTGTATAAAATCGATATGTATACATGGTGTGGCTGTATGTGCTGTCATGGGTTTACCGGTGTAACATATATCATGATAATCACCAGGCAACTGGAGCAGCGTGTCTGGCGAATAGGCTAACATCTGCAGCGTTTCATTAGAGCATTCCTCTCTTGCCTCCTTGCCTCTTTCGTCGAGACCTCGGGCGACACGCATTCCAGGCTGCCGCACATTTATGCGCCTTCGCCATAACACAGGGCAAGCCTCGTACCGGCGGCGACCGTCTAATGCTGCTCCGGGGCGGCCAATGCGACCGTCGTACACCGTGGTGTGGCAATAACGCCCTTGCCAAGGACGGTCGTGATTCTATTAACGCTCGCCGCGACCCCCCGGCCTCTTCCTTCGTCAACACCGTCGCCGGTTTGTTTCCTTGCGGCGAACGCACGCAGGACACGTGGTGTCGGACCACGCCTTGGCATCGTCGTCTCTCCGAGCCAGCCCGTGGACCCGATTAAGCGAGCGGACTGGTCAGCGGACAGGTCGAGCGCGTGATCCATTACGGGCAGCTCGTCCAGCAGACGACGCGCGCCTAATTAGCTGTCTCCGCTGCAGCACCAAGGTCGGACATTGTCGGCCCAGTCGGAACATCCTTGCAAGTCTTACGCCACTGCAATAGACACAAGCGGAATGCGAACATTCGTGCGACGCGCTTCACATCCGCCACGTAATCGTTTTTCGCGCCGTCCATTCAATTAGCTCAATCTGTAGCCCCGCAACATTTGGACAAACGCCTTAAACTATCTCTCCATTCTTTTTTTTATTCTGATAGCTTATAAGAAATGGAACAATTTGCCTCCAAGCGTATAGTAAATGTGATGCGGCTAGTGCTAGTCAAACGATGTTGTGTAACAAACTGAGTAACAAGTTTTATTGAAGGGACGTGTTTCAATTTAGTTACGTTTCACCGTTCCCACTGCATCGGTTTTGTTCGTTATAGCGACAATTTTTTAACGTCGTACTTCGCTGCACTGTGCCAGTTGTGCCAAGTATAGCACTTCATTTCCCGTGGCTACTTCGCATCAACTGACTTCGTGGTCCAGCGTTTTGTTTTTCTCATGTATATCCCCCCCCCCCTTGTTCTTATAGAATATGCAAACAGGGACTTCTGAAGACTAATAACAATGATGACGACCACTCAACAAACACAATGTAATATAATAATAATAATAATAATAATAATAACAATAATAATAATAATAATGTAATAATAATAATAATAATAATAATAATAATAATAATAATAATAATAATAATAATCAAATGTCTCTTTAATGTGCCCAACGACAAAAATGAGGTCTTTGTACTAGCGCACAAAAAAACAAACAAAGGCGGACATTCATAATAAAATATGAGGGATAAAAAACGTTATAAAATTGCGCATATCAAACTATGCGCAGGCAGAAAAAAAATGTCAACAGTATAAAAGGCTATGTGAGTACAGTGCAAAGCTCGGAGCAGAACAACGACTGCGAGCTGTGAAAAACATCAAGCTCCAAAACGTAAGCATTGGAAAGACTTTGTATCCTGCCGATGATCGTATGTTCACAGAGGCAGGCGGTTACATGAAAATGTGTATCCGCTCTGGTGAGCTTACGTGGAATTCTGAAATTAAGACAGTTGAGCAGTGCAGGGCAGGATATGATACCATGCACAAGCTTGTAAAAAAATAAGAGATCAGCGCGATTTCGTCAGCAGCAAAGTGATGACCATGATAATAATTCAGCAGCGTTAGAACGGGATCCAGAGTCATTTCTAGCAAAACGATGTTTGTAAATGCTTAGAAACATTTTCTGCACTCGCTCGATGTCGTTGCTTGTGGAATTACGAATGCCATTCCAGATCACAGATGCATGCTCAAGTTGAGGAAGACATAGCGCAATGTACAATTTTCGAAAGGGCACAGGAGAACGGAAGACATTCTGTAAACACAGACTAGGGTGCAAAGACCCCGAAAAGTGTGAGCAAAAAAGTGTAAGGTGCTGTCAAAAAGAACACCTAGATCATTGATCTCACATACCTTACAGAACGATACAGAACTGACAGAATATAAAAATTAGACACTAGATGTTTTTCGAATGAAACTTATTACCTTTGTTTGTGAAATATTTAGGGAGAGGTTATTCTCCTGCACCAGAAAAACAACACAATCAGATTGCAGCAAGTGACAATCAATAACTTAATGAATTTTCTTAACCAGTTATTATTACAACCTTCGCCTGATACAAATAAGTCTGTCCATCAGAATACGAACACACAAAAAAGAAATTGTCGAAAGTGTTTATCAATCAGCGCAGCTCACGTTTCATGCGTGAATTCGTGGAAGAATGTCAGGTCAAAAGGCAAATAAGAATAATTGTTTGCGTATTACACATTACTGACGCATAAAAGAAGTAAAAAAAAGCGCGAAGAGCGCGGCGTGCTGTTCTGACTCTACAGAGTCAAAGGTCTCGTTCAGGAGAAATTCCAGTAGCGGCGCGGTGTCGGCACCGTTGGTTGTGAGCGAGAAATCAGCGCTGTCAATTAGCGAGGAATGGAGAAAACAATGCAATAAGTAAATAATAAAAACATCTGTGTCGAGTGACAATCGATTCCAAGCCTACTGCATGGCAAGCAGGTATTCCTTGAAAGACCATGTCATCGTTTGAAGCTGCTACAAAAAAAAAACGTATGAATTACAAGTAGTTGGAGGCGTCTCCTCACCGCATGTAAATGTGGCAGAAGCGTATACAGTCGCACTGGCCAGGCATCAAAACATGTCAATTGCACAACGAGTGGGCGTTGTAGAGGCTCATTTGTTACAAAACGCTCACACATTCTCATTTATCGTCATCAAAAGCAAGAACAGAATGAGCAGCCTCCTCTAAAGGCTCGCGTGTTAACTTACGGACGCTTAGTGGGTATTATTATCTCTGGTGTCAAAAGGGAGAACTGTAGCGCATAGGGGGCACTGCGCAACTGCACTTGCAGTGTATAGGCATTCTAGGATAGTTTGGAAGGACGCCACTTTTACGTGTATGGCCGGTCATCTTCTCGTGGCAAGGATGAGGCATGCACCGAGAACTGAAGCCAGGTTATAGCAATTTAGAACGCCCCGCGGTGACGCTACCGCGATCTATTTTCTTATGCTGTTGGGCTGGGCAAAATGCTCGAAGGGCTAACGAAAAAAAGGGGACAGGACTAGCGTTGCACTACACCTGTCCCCTCTTTCGTTAATCGTTCGATCGTCTTGGTACAGCGCAACAACATCAAAATGCTACACGAACTATAGTTCAAGATTAAGCATTTCAGAGCTGTATAGCGATCTACTCTTGAAAGCGAAGCTCAAACATCCACCAAGTTTGTTTGTTTTACAGCGAAAGCAGTTATCAGATAAAAACTCGGGTCACGCACTGCCGTATTGTCCGCCGCTGCCGCCGGTGTTCGTAACCACAACGCACAAAATTAAAAAAAAAACTACTACCCATGACACAGGGAGGCTCGAACCCGGGTCCACTGGGTGCCAGCCTGCTATTCTACCACTGAGCCATGTGTTTTTTTTTCTTTAATGAATGACATTATCACCAGTAAAGTACACAGAACATACTTCATCAGAAGTCAGACAAACACACACAAGCGTCAAGAACGGGAAGCCACTCCGGAATGGGGTCAAAAGTCTCGACAACACTGCGCACTTGAGCAGCTGCTTCTCGGAAGACGGATCTCGTCGACCGTGGTGGCTCGGCGTGTCTATCGATCATGCGACTTTTCCATAAGGAATAAAGTCCCAACAACATAAACGAGTCGTAAGGAGTACTATCAGTCAGACTCTTTTTGAACGGAAGGAACCTAATACCATGGGCTGTGATTGGAAGTTCTTTTCTTAACGTTTTCTTTAGAATGTCCCAAAAATAAAAAGCGTCACGACAATGAATAAAACAATGCTCAATAGTCTCAAGTTGGTTGCAGAGTCTACAATTCACTGTCCAGGGTACGTATATTGATCTTTCATTCAGCCACGTTTTCACTGGCAGCGTGGAAGTGTGCAGTTTAAAAAAAAAATGTTTTAGCTGAAGGAGATATACACATTATACGTACACGAAATAATACATCGTGACCAGACAGAAGCGAATATGGCTTTCGATAAACAGGTTCGGCGAAAAGGTTATTCACAAGTGCAGCGGTTAAATTTGTTGTGTCAATAGTATACAAATACTACAAGGTAAACCTGGCTTTCAGAAAACTGACAGTATCAACAATTTCTTTTAGGAATCCCCACAACGGCAATTCCTTAGCAACGCTTGTTGTGACATAAGTAAAAAGAAGGCGGTAACATAGACGGTTTCAAAAAACCGCTAATAGAAATGGGTGGCACACATCCTTGAGGTAGCAAAATCGCAACACCAACTGTCGCACGAACAAATGCACAAGGCCGAGGCCACCCTTTTCGAGTTGAAGAAAAAGATTGTCTTTTCTCATGGGTTCCCAGGAAGAGCTCCTAATAAAGCAGGCAAATATCCTATGAAAGGCTTGAATGTGTACCCGAGAGCAATGCAACACCTGCAGAATATAAATAAGCTTCGATACAAGGAATATATTGCGCGCTTTCGCTCTGGCAAAAATGGAAAGGCAAAAATGGAAAGCTCCCGTCCGTGCCATGTTGCCACCTTTCGGCGGATCGTAGTTATCGCAGCGGTCCAGTGTGGGCCGCTGTTACGATAGTTATCGAGAGGCACACCAAGGTATTTCATAGGAGTCGCATTCCAATGAATATTTGCGAAGACCGAAGGAGTTGTAGCCCACATGACTAGCCAGAATGCACAACTTTTATCAAAATTTATGCTGGCGCCAGCGACTTCCCAGAAACGTAAAGTAGTGTTGACTGCTTCTTGAACGCTGGGTTTATCAGCGCAAAAGAAGGCAATGTAATCTGCATAAGCTAGAACTTTAACTTCCTCAGCATCATATCGGTAGCCTCTTATGCTGGACTTTAGAAGCACACTTAAACATAATGGTTCCAGATAAATTGCAAAAAGCAAAGGTGACAGCAGACATCCCTGACGTACAGATGAATTTAACTCTATTATATTGGAAAGTGTGCGATTTACAATTAGCCTAGTTGTGCACTTCTTATAACAGAGCGAGATACCATTGTATAGTACATCACCCAACTGCAGGTGTCTTAGGAGCCGGAACAAAAAAGCATGCTGTACCTTATGAAATGCTTTTGCAAGGTCTATTTGAAGGAGGGCTACTTGTTCCATGCTACCATCTATACACTCAAGAACTGAACGTGCAATATGAATGTTTGTCTGTATAGAGCGACCACGAATTCCACATGTTTGGTGGTCACCTACACATTCATTAATCACTGCCTGTAGCCGATTTGTCAACAATTTAGCAAATATTTTGTAGTCAACGTTACATAACGATATAGGCCTGTATTCGTTAACTCCTTTTAATGCGTTAGGATCAGCACTTTTTAGGATTAATGTTGTATGGCTCTGATAGAAAGAAGGAGGAAGTTCACCACGGTCATAAGCCTCTTTAAAAAGTTGCTCAAAGAAAGATATCAGAAGTTCCTGAAAAGCTATGTAAAATTCGCCACTAAGGCCATCTGGGCCAGGAGTTTTGTTTTTCTGCAACGTTGTTATTGCAAATCTAATTTCTTCTCTGGTTATTGGCCCCTCTACAGGGAGTCTATCATCATCTTGTAACTGAGGCACAAGGGCAATGAAGTGGTTAGCTTCTTCCTCAAAATTCTCCTGAAGCTCAGCCGCGGTGAACAAACAATTGTAATAATCTTCAAATGCGGCTCTTATTTCACATGTCTCTGTGCAAAGGGAACCCCGCGACTCAATTTGCAGTATCTGTTTAGAAAGTGCATATCTCTTTTCACCCCCGAGGGATTTTTAGTGGGTTCCTCTTCAGTGAAATGGGTAACACGGGAACGAATCTTAGTTCATGTGTATAAATCTGTATCATGTTTTTGTATCTGTGCTCGAATCACATTTATCTCGTCCCCGTACAATCCCGGCTGTTGACTTTCAAAAGTATGGAGCTTATGCAGTAATTCATAAAGATAGCGCTTTTCAGCTTTTTTTCTTTGCGCTATTTCGCATGAAATACTAATTGCCTGATACTTGACTCTTTCTTTGAACCTTTCCCATTGAGCGAAAATAGGTAGCTGTCGACACTGTGTTACCTCTTGTACCGATTCTTTTACTATTTTAACAAAACAATCTTCGCGCAACAACTGTACGTTAAGCTTCCATAGGTCCCAGTTTAGAGGGGTTTTACGAAAATTTTTAGGACCCCAAGAAACAGTGACCAAGCAATGGTCTTTAAAAAATATGGGCTTTACAGTATAATTATAAATGTGAGACCATAAGCTTAGAGATACATATACACGGTCAAGCCGAGCATGAGAAATGCCTTGAAAGTGCGTGAACTTCACCGAGGAAGGCGCATGCGCTCCCACATCTATTAAATTGTGGTCATTCAATAGTTTCCGCAATAAGGCTGCACTTGCATCATAACGATTTGTTATATATGAATGATGTCTAGCGTCACAAACACAATTAAAGTCTCCAAAAACTACCAAAGTTCTGTCAGTGTTTAGTAGCGAAGTTAAAGAAAGGAAAAAAGAATTCCTCTCATTCACTTTGGAGGGAGCATAGACACAGATGAACCTCCAATTATGGGAATGAAAAAATAAGTCATAACAAATGAGGCGTCCTTCCCCATCAACATGTAGTGACGTCAAAATATGATTCAAGTGCTTTCTAATTAATAAAAAGCATCCAGCGGACGCACCACGTGCTGGGCTGATGTATAAATTGTAATCACGGAAAACTTCCAGTGCAAGATCGGCGTCACGAGCAGCGGAAATCTTAGTCTCTTGCACTGCAAGTACATCAATGTTGTACTGCTCAAGCACGTGGCGCAACTGCCACTGACGCCTTACATTCCTCAAGCCACGTACGTCGAGTGTCGCTACACACACGGGAAACGTTAGCGCGGTAGCCATTTTGATATCTTACTACTTTTGTAGGTCACCTTTAGCCACAGGCCAACCTGTGGCTTTACCTGTGGCTTTTTGCATGGTATTTATTACAAATGCGGTTTACGTATATACGTAGTGACAACATACATATGGTCAAGCCAACAAATGTACAATTGACGTTACTAAGCAAATCTCATACAACGCAATGTCTGAAGGGGTATTTGAATAGTGCACTTCATGAAGTCAGCATACCAGTCCGGCTGAAATTGCAGTTGGTCATAAAAGTCCTTTAGCCGCACAGTCATTTCCACAAAGTGACATCGCGAAGACACCATTGGTTCCACATGCCTGTCCAACATGCGAGTTTTCCATAAACTATGCATGCCCATTAACAACAGCTTTTCAACTGGTATGTCATTGCATTTGGGTGGTACATGATAACGGATGCTATGAGAATTTAAAATGCAGACGTTTTTTTAAAGCCCTCTGCAGGACGTCTCAGAAAAAGATGGCGTCCGAACTAATAAAGCAATGTTCAATTGTTCCTGGAACTTCGCAGAGGCGGCAGTTTATTGAGGATACAAATAAGCCATGCTGGTGCATGGGACTTGTTGGAAAGCTTGCCTTAGGCAGGCTTGATGTCGGGAAAGCAATCGCTTTGTTATGGCTTATAAAGCGTTTTAAAACAGCGAAAAAAACAACCATTCGTCTCACAGTGCGAATAGCGTAAAAAGTGGGTCGTACAATGCTCCAACCCATTACAAAAGCTTGTTCTTTTTCACCTATTAACTGTGGCGCATACCCACTTCAGGCATAATTCCTCAGTGTCGTCAACCACTGCATGAACAATTGGCACACAATTTCTTGCAAATGTTCAGCGGATACCATGCTTCTCAGAAGAATGACAAAAAATAGCATAGCGAACGCCGGCCTACTACCCAAAAGTTTATTAATAATGCCCTAGTGGGTATCTAGCAAGTGCGCTTGCAGTAGTTACCCAATGAGTGTTTTGAAAAGGCTCTGAAAGGCTGCTCTTCTAGCTTTCGCTGTGACTGTGCTGCGCCTTCTGCGCAGGCCTGGCGTTTTTTTTTTTAAGGTACGCCATGTTGTTGCCAGGTTTTGCTGGCTTATGCCAAGTGATGGGTTGATTTCGCAACGAATCGATCATCAATCAGTGTCTATTGACTATCAATTAGTATCGTTTGGTCATCCTTCACTCTATTTATCTTTATGTGCTCTTCACACGAAAAAGATAACTGGCTTCTTTTATCTATGTTTAAGCTGCATTCATTGGCAGTGCTTGTATGTATCACTCGCACAAAGAACTTAAAATGTGCAGGATGATATTACCAATTTAGACTTTAGAGGGAAGATGACGGAGAGAGTGACAAAAAAAAATCCCTGCGAATGTCCATTAAAAGAAAGCCAAACAACTGGGGTCGAAGAGCTACCTATACCAATTTTCCTTTATCGACTATCTAATATACGTTCATGACATTTGAAAAAAAGAACCCGTCGGAAAGAAGAGTAAGTAGGCCGATTAGATAACATCGTTTTTTCAACTCCGACTTTCAACGGCAGAGTGTCCTCTCGTGGCGGCCCCATAACACCAATTACGGCGTCACGGTTACTTTCTCGTTGAAGGTGCCGGTGCGCCCATTACGTATGCCACTTGTCACATTCGGGTCGCTATTTAGGGCCAGCGGACAGGACAGCCCGAGGGTTCGAACGGGCTGTTTCGAGAGCGTCCGCACGCAGTATAGAAACGCGGCCACTCCGATGCGTTCTGGCGATGCGGTAAGTGGGCTCGGCGGCCATTTCCTCGTGCCTCGGGCGAAAGCATGCGCCCCGAGCAGATAAGAGTAAGTATAACTTTTGATTTGGCGACAATTCAGACAGGCGCGCCAGGCTTCGCCGAGCGAAAGAACAGCCTTTCTTCTAGACTGTAAGAAGAAACAGATTGTTTCTTACTCTATTTAGCAAGTCCTGACTTTTCCCGCATACAACCCTTTCAAGATGCACGTTAACGCTTTTCGAAAGAGACTAGTCCCCGTAGAGAGAGTGTAGCGATCTTGAAAAAAGAACTCATATGCGCCTCCAAAGAGAGTTACACATGTGGCAAGTCAGAACTCACCGAAAATAGTAACAAGCATGGATCGACAAACTCACTTATTGTCGTCGAGTCTCTTAGACTAACTTAGACTCAGATCGACCCGTGAGTTTGATCTGACTGAGTCAGCGTGACTGGAGTTAGGAGAAACTCTAGTGAGTATTAATTCGAGTGAGTTCCAATGAGGATGATTTCCGTGAGCCGGAGAGCGAGCTGAAAACTAAGAGCAAAATATATTTCATGAGTGAGTGGGAGTGAGCTCCACAATTTTCGACATTCTATGGTAACAGGTAACGTTTCCTTTTTTTTAAATACAGCAATGTTCTTTGAGTTTTTGTAGCACCGGGTAGTGCAACCAGGATTTGATGATGATGATGATGATGATGATGATGATGATGATGATGTTCATACTTGGATCATTGGCACCTTCTCACTCTGTGGGATCGACCATGAGTCGGGCGGATCATACATACTGAACTTATGATTAATATTTAATAAGAGCTAAAATTATTTTGAGGTAATTTTAGTGTGACGTTAATTATAAATGATTGTTATTTCAAGTTACACAGGTTTCATCATCAACATGAACCGGTACATGCCCGCGTCGTCCATTTCTTCAACTTCTGCTTCGTTCATTCAATGCGTGGGCCGATTTGTCTGGTGGGGAAAACCATAACCGTGATTGGCGAGTCTGTAACGTGATTAAAAATCACGTTACATCACGTAACAACTACTCCTGAGACTAAAATCAATATTGCCTGATAACCACTCGCGTGCATACAAATTGCGAAACATCACGAACTAGTCACCTCACGTGTTCCTGCCAAAACCTTATGACACGTGAGCTGTGTGGTTAACCGACCGAAACCGGAGAATAATAGCCAAGCCAAACCACAGTGAGTGCTACTAGCAAACACTTAGCATCCCTAAAAAAACACACTCGGCAGCAATAGTGAAACTTAGCTATGTTGAACGCTAGCCTCACTGTTGGTTCCAGCCTTGCGCCTTAAGCGCTATAGCCGTGCTCTCTCTCTCACTTTTAAGGCCTATGGAGCCATGCGCCCAGTGCCGTAAGACTTTGTCATTCTACGTTCGTACACAGCACCAGTTTTTAGATAATGTAAATCGCTATTCACCTGAGTACAGCATTATAATAGTAGTGCATGTCCACCATCTTTCGTGTTTCAACTTGATATATAGGTGCTACACTAAGTAATTTAAAGACGCTAACTGTTGTGTAAAAACACTTTGAAGGCGGGAAAGTGTGAACATTGCACATCATGCACATCGCCGATCTGTTCCTCGGAAAGGAAAGAAAACCTAATTACAGTTTTGGTTTCATCCACGTACACTTGTGCCCTGAGTGACAATACCAGGGGCGATACTCCTTTGATAAATTAATTCACGGCTCATGCACAAATTCTATAGAGGGCATGGATGATGACTTGCGTTCTATTATCTCTAGGAGCTCTATTTAATGAGCCATGAGCGCCTGGAACACGGTCACCCCCTCTGGTACGTCGCTGTTATGCCGGCCGACGGTCCTCGGCGACCCTTGCATATCCCGCGGCGGCATGGAAGACGTAACTCGCGTCATTATCCCTCTGAGGCACTCTCAGGTCCCCAACCAACCACCATTCATTTCAGCCTTCTTAGGAAAGGTGTCGCCATCCTTGAAACCAGTCCCGCTACGAGACAACCACGCCGTCGTGTTGCGGTCACTTTGCGCAAGCGCCGAACAACGTTTCGCGACCCTCGACGTACACTAACCCGTCTGCGTATAGCGTTCTTTTTCTTCGTCTCGTTCCGTTTCAGGGATGGATGCTAAAGGCGGTATATAAGCATTGCATGGTTTTGTTATTGGGTTCACGAGACCTGCGAACGAAACTGTTGAACAAACGTTCGTTAGAGTAAAAAAAAAATGTCAGCATCTGTCTATCAAGTCGTGCATCTCATCTCGGTACTTTTTTTTTCCCCTCTTTCTATACGCAGTGTTTCACATCCGTTCTATTTACAGCTTTTCGAACAAGACGACGACATGACACTACAGGTTATTTTGTTGTCAAGTAAACTTCGTGGATACTATAGCGTCATGCAACAACATCTCGAAAGCCAGCCCTGCAAGTTTCCAATACACTTATCTATACTATGTGTGTAATTTGCCACAATGCATGGAGCAGAGCACTCCAGTTTTATCTTCAAGTATAGCTCACCATTTTCAAATCAGGCAATCGTAATTGAATACTGTATACCAAAACAACACTCCACAAGGCATGACTCCTTGGAGGCAAGACCTTCCATACTTTCCTGTTGTTCTTTGTCTTTCTTGCTGCACCACTTTCACCTTAATACGATAACGCTGTAGGGCGTAGTATGGCACCTTTCTCGAACTCAGAACGGTTTTGCCGTTGTATGCGATGGCCATTACTGGTGTAAATTACGCCCACATTGCCAAAATGGAGCATGACGTGAAGGCGAATCATCGACTCGCTGACCACGTTTGAAGGTGGTACTTCGATCTGTATATGTAATATAGCGACACTTGCGCCATAACGGACATCTATGAGCGAGCCGCAGGGCCCCTCTAGTCCATGTTCCTAATCACCGTAGGCCACGTGTGTTACCCCGGGCCTCTCCCACGACTCGCCTGTGCGGTACTGTCATATCGATTAGACACGAGAAGTTAGGCCTGCTTCTTTAAGTTGCGCACCCTCGAAACATGGTGTCGGTAAGTACGAAAGCGAAACGCAACGCCCCAAATGTTTTTTTTTTCTTCTCTCACACATTACGCCGACTCCACCCGCAGAGAGGCGTCAGTGACACTACCGAATCGTCGAGCATATGCATACCAGCGTACAGAGCAAGACGCGGCGTTACACGAGAAGCCTGCAGCTTGCCGGGAGATGACAGCCGCATCGCTCGCTATTGAATGGGGCAGCCACGAGAATGCAGGAAGGCTGCCTGCGCACAGGTGCACATTAAAAATCTGCACGCACGCTCGTTTCGAAAAGGCGAAGGACGATGCAGCGAGCACCAGCTCCTTTAGGGCTGCGTACAAGGAGCTCTCCTTTTAACTTCGCTTTTTTTTCCGCCATCTTTATTACTCTTCTTTTTTTCGCCTTTGCTCTGGACCCTTACCTGACATTTTCATGCGCTGCTCGAGCAACGTTCCAGCGCACCTGGGGTTGGCTGAAGAAGAGAAAAAAAATCAGAGACGTGAGGTCAGCCATTGTCTTTCGTTCGATTCGGCGTTCAATACGTGTAAACCGATGAAGCGTGTCACCCTGTCTGTTTACTTGCTTCTTTTTATTATTTTTCATTGTTTTCTTTTTCTTCCATTTCTATGTGCCTATGACAGCATTTTGCGCGACTGGTGCAGCACACTGGCCCATCACACGTGCTCTGCTGAGACCCTCTGTGTCCTCCGGAGGCCACCGCACACTGTTTGTCACGATCGCGGAAGGCGTCACGCTTCAACGAATGGCTTCGTTCAAGTTCTCCGAGTTTCGCCCTTCGTGCTTTCTTTATTATTTTATTATTTTTTTTTCTGTTCACCTTGCGTTCATGCTCAACTGAGCGGTCGAGAGCGGTTCTTCGCAATGATGCTTGTCATTAGGACTCTAGAGAAAAGATACGAGTAAAAAGGGCAGAAAAGACGTCAGGAACACCCGTGGAGTGGCGGTGCTCGGCGTTTCCGCGTAGTTTTCCTTCTCTCACAGGCGCAACGGTACGCTGGCTTCCATAGGCGTGCTTCAGTGGCTGTAGGGTTACGCTGCTAAGAGGGCACCATGGGTCATATTTTCTACCGTTGTGGCTGTGTTTCCGATGCTGTTAGGTTCCCAAACAGTAGTAGTAGATGGGCTTTGTGGTGTATTAGAGTATTCCAGCTTAAATTTGAAGGGACACTAAATGTTGGTAACATGTTATGTCGGAATAAAAGGTGTGTGTTTTAGCATGTCTGAAAAGCTAGTATTACACACGGCAGAGCTTTGTCGATCGAGGGAAACAAGGTGAATGCAGGGCAGAGTTTGCGCCATAGTGTGACGTCCTCAAACAGAATCCTGGGGATCTAGAAGAACCACAGTACAGTTATTCACAAATTGTGAACTACCCATTCCTAAACACGAAAGATTTACTGCATTACAATAATGAAATAAAACGAAAACTTTTTTTAGGTTTTGGTCTGACACACACAAAAAGGTCACTGGTTTGGCGCAAAGGCGAAGCAATGAAAGCGGTGCCCCGCTTTCACGTGAATAAGCGTCTCAGTTGTTCATTTGCTGTGTCTGAAAAGCGTGCCCTTTTCGCAAATGGACATTGTGCAACGAGTGCAGTGACCTTTGTGCGCCCGGTAACTATGACAGAAACGTTCCTGTGAAATCCCAAGGTGTACGATTGTCCCCACAGCGAGATAAGCGAGCGTACGCGTGAGCATCCTCTCTCCGCGGGGCAAAGTACACGTGAAAGATGAGGGTGCGCGCCGCCGCGTCGTGACGATCTGGCGACGCGCCCTCATTGCTCCATTTCGCTGGTAATGCAGAAAACACGATAGTTTCCCGCCAACGGTAAGTGGTAGATATAAATAGCTTGCCGTTTGAACGTTGAAGGAGGTGCTCCTTCGTGGCTCAGTGGCTAACGCCTTGCACTCATAATTGGCTGGTTGGACGTTCAATTCTGCACGCCGGAGTCTTTTTTCTGGGTTATTTTTGTTTCTTGATTTTTCACATGTATTGATAAGTGTAAATATACGGTAAATGACGGCAACACCGGCGGCATATCCAACTGAGAGTGTCCATATAATTGCTATTGCAATAAATTACCTGACGTTAGCCTTCATAGTGACGCAAGATCCGTTTCCGCAACGCTGTGTTTACGATAAATCTCCAATCTCTACTGCACAGCAGTTCCGGCTGCCGGGAAGTGGGGACATGTGTGGCGAATGCTACGTCACAAGGCTATTTTTGGAGGCCGGTAGTTTGTATTATGCTAACGGTATACGGACAACCAAAACCTCATGTCTTTGCAAACTAAGCATTTACTTTACAAGAAACATGCACTACGAAATTTCTTGAAAGCTATTTGGACAATCCGCATCAACTTAACATTTTCTCTTCGTAATCAATTGACATGCGGGTTATTTTATTTTTTTATTTTGCAAACGTCATGATACATGTGTACAGGCGTTTCTAAATTAGCGTTCATGTTTGAACACTACGGCACCATCGTAGCATAGCTTGCGGCTTGAAGGAAGGTTTTTATAACCATTTCTTGGAGAGAGCCACATCTGATCTCGCTTTGTATAGGCGGATTGGGCGAGGCCAACGTGCAAGCGGAGAACAAGAGGCACTCTTTGAACAATTTACAACAGGGTACTCTTGGCAGAGAAATAGACCCGTGGTTGATCGTAGACTTGGGGAACAGCTTACATTTCTGCACTGGCGGCAGCCACCCTTTCATATATCGTCGTGACGACCACTTGAGCACGGTAAACGGGGAAGAGTGACCAACGGATATTCTTGTTTAGGTACAAAAGGTATACGTATACCACCGAATATTCAGTCCATGCAGTCCACCCTGGCAACATCCCAATATTTGGTCAACCTGCACATTCGGACCATGCAGGGTATAGCTGCAAAGCACAGTGCAAGGAAGCTATCTCCCGTCGATACACTACGTGACGTAGGAGCTTATGACAATAAAGTGTATAGTGGTGCGAAATTTTCCGTCGTAACAAGTGCTTGCATCGAGGTTCGTTTCCATAAACTCTGCGTAGCGCACAGAATCGGAACACGTGTTGACTCAGCCTGATCATATAATTGTATTGACCAGCACTGTTCTATAAGCGCGTCGCGTGGGTGGGTTGACCTAACTCGCCCAAAAGCTCGCTCATCGCGAACCAATATGACATGTATATACTTATATACTTGAACACGTCAACTAGTCTTTGGGCTGAAAAGACGACTAGACATGAATGAATAAATATAAGTACAGTTTCACTGGTCTTTTAAAAGATTGTGCAAGGGTAGTCGTAAACAAACTGAGAGAAAGGAGTGATACAAACTAGCTGGGCGTCTAAGTTGCAACTCCGTAACACTCCTAAACTCGTAACTGCCACCAACTGCTTGCAGGAACACTGCTGTCTGTTACGAGCCTCACGCTTCGAAACTAAAGCGTTCGTAGACAACGTTGGTGGGCAACACACAATGTGCGATGAACTTTCTACCTTCCTTGTGAGAAGAAAAGGACAGAGACAGCAAATGTGCGAGAGGACCCGAAAGGGGGGGGGGGGGGTCCAAGCAAGTTGAAGACCGTTATATCTATCTGGCTAAAATACAACAGCGCCCTCTTTTGTTGCACCGTCCCCTTCATTCCGTAAAGGATTCGTAGGAATGCATGCGCTTCCGAGAAAACGTTCTGTCCTTTCTTTTTCTTCACAGCGAATAAAGATATAACCGCCGGCACGCCGTGACGAGGTCGTTTGGGCTCGCGGTGGAATGCAGAGGGGGAGGCAGCCGCTCATTTGCGGCGAAGCAGACAGAAGCCTCGCGTTCACGTCAGTCAAAAATGCCTGTAGACCACGTAGTCCAACTGCGAGATCGTGCAGAGAGGCTCTCTGCGGTGTTTATAATACCTCGATACGGCAGGGCTATGCGGTCGTGCACGAAATAAGAGGGAGCGACGGATACACGGGAGCTCATCAGCGTGCTTGGAGCGTGATGCCGCGATATTATGCTACTATTGCCTTCCTGATTCCAGGTCCTTCCTGGTCATATACCCGGCCCCATGCCGTTTTTTTTTTTCGAAACCTTACTGCCGTTTCGGCGGTTACGGAAAGCTACCCACTCGAGCGTTTCTGCAGAAAGGCCGCATCGGGTACACGTTATATCTTTGACAATCCTTCTGACGTTTCAGCATTCCAGTCAAGGTTGATGCCATGATAAAGATGGCAGAACGTCAGCCAATAAAGGGGGAATTCAAAGCTGAGGCACTATTTTTGTTTTTTTTCTACAAAAGCCGGATTTTTTTACGATTCAGTCATTACGTCTCTGCCTTTCCATTTCTTTTTTATTGGGCGAGTGTGTTCTATCCCCACCTAGCTTTTCGGCATGTGGTGGACACTCAAACGTGAGTCGCACACATGGCTCCATGATGTGATACCACGAGTTCAGGTCAGTGCTCCAACTGCCAAGGCTTGCGGCGGCCAACATATAGAAGTTTTTATTGCTTCGGTCAACAAGCTGCCCAGTATTGGCCTAACAGATCAGTTCCTGTTCGTGACATTTTATTAGAATGACAAGCGGACGTAGGCAATGCATAGACTTTAAATTGACGTTCGTTTCTTGAGCATTACAGTCCTCCAGGAGATTCGTGCAGAGGGTGGGGCGCGAACGGACGTGCTAGATCCACGCATAGCTCGACAACAATACCACATTCATTCAAAGCGAGGAATGCGTTCCCCCGGTCAATAAAACGCGTCCAACCGTAACTTATAGGGGAGAGTGCCGCCATTGCACTCAGGCGTGAAGAGCGATGTCCGGTGCTGAACCCCTTATCTCGTTTATGCACCGACTCTTCGGCCCCTCCTCGCCAGCAGAGTCCTCTACGCACATGACTTTTCGTGAAGGACACCAAGTAAGCTGGGATAGGAGGAGGTTGATATATAAACTTTATTGAGGGGTATAGCCTGACCAGAATAATGAATAATGCTAGAGAGATGCAGAGACAGTCTCAGAGATGCAGGAAAACATCGTAGACGTGTTCGATGTACGACAACTACTGACCTATCAAACCGGCGCTCTTTCAGCTCAATAAAACTACGGCTGGTGATGGCGAAATTTCAGATGAATATACCCCACCCGCCAAGCGATGACGTCAGCGTGCTTCGCCTAGAGAGGTTCGTGTGATGAAACAGGGTGAAGAATGGGGTTGAGTGACGCAGTAACTGTCACTCAGATGAGAATACTACAACCGCGACACTTACTGGGGATGGGGAAATGTATAGGGCAGAATTAAGAGGGGAGTATAGGTGGTTTGAGAGCATAAACGCATCACTGACAGCACAAAAAGCTTAACTTCCGCACCATCAGTTTCAAGATTAGTCGGCGTTGTTTAAAGGTGGTATAGAAGCTCGTTGGAAGAAGGAAAAGGCGGAAGAGTGGAGACGTGTAGAGTAGCAGAATAAACGAATAAAAGGAAGTTTTGTTTCTAGGCGAGGCGGGATTCGAACTCGGGTACCCACGGTACGAAGTTGCACTAGCCGACTATTCAGGAACGGTAGCAGAACAATCATTCATGACAACCATACAGTTTCCTGCATATGCACAAGAGAGAATCGTGGCACTGGTGTCTAAGAGGGGTGCAGCACACGGCGCTTGCAGCGAGCTTGGGAATATTGGCTAGTACACTGATTTGTCTAATCTTCGTAATTCTGGCTCCGCGTGTGTTCGTGTGGCTTGGAGCTGTTTTCTCACGAAACAAAAAACAACAACAAATGTTCAGAAGCTGCACTTTACCGCCCTATTATTTTAAGCTTACCATTTCAAATCAGGTAACGACGTTCAAAAGGGTTCGTTGTGTCATTTGAAACAAAACCGAAACACAGCAATAAACGAGGCCACAAGTGCGGTTTGCCGCCCGCAAGCAAGAACAATAGGCAAATCCGTGTACTACTCATAATTCCCATGGTCGCTGAATGATCGCACGTGCCAGAGTTCCTTATAGTTAATTTTAGAAAACTCTATGATGATAACAATATGATTCCGTTACTGTTGGCGAGATAACGAGAACAATATATAGAGAAAGAGAGAGAGAGAGAGAAAGAAACAGAGAGTGCAATAAGCAAAGCGATAGAAAGAAAGCAAAAGATAAGAGAGACAAAGATAGCATAACATAACCGTGTATACCACAGAATAGCAGAGAGATGGGAAAGGGAAGTGGTTGATGAGTGCCAAGCATCAACTGGCGTAGCATAATCATGCGTACTATAGTAAAACAAGGGGGTGCTAAAAGGAAGTCAGGGTAAGGGGGAAGAAAAGTAGGAAGTGGAGGGTAGGGCTTCAGATAGCCTCGTATAGCATAGTTTAACAAGGGGATGAGAAAGGGACGGGCAGGTGAGTTAGACTGACGTTAGGGCGGGGAGGAGTGAATTGAGGAGGACAAGGAGAAGGTGAGAGAGTATACAGTAGCTCAACCATGTGCAGTATTGCATAGCAAGGGTTGGGGAAGAGAAGCAATAGTGAGGAGGAGGGATGCGAGGGTGACGAGGAAGAAAAGCAAGAGAGAGGACTTATTGAGTACACAGAACAGGAATAAGTCAGCGTTCGCAATAGCGACACGTTCGTGAGTGTACCGTCAATTGAACTCTTAGATAGGAAGATAACCTGTTTGACTAGTGTGTGGACTGTGGCGTCACTGTTCAGTGACAAATAGGGTGGTTGTCTAGAAATGAAATGGTTCAAGTTAGCGCATTGCGGTTTCGTCTCTCTTACGTCCTTCTTTGCTAGCGCTGTAAAGGGCTCGGAGGTTCGGCGGGTTTCTTCACAACAGCTGGCTTCCCGCCGTCTTCAGCATAGCCGATCTCGCCAGTGAGGCGACACGTTCGCAGAGACAGAACGAAGGTTCATTTGGATGATGGAAGAGACGTACTGTAGAGAGATTCAGCTCTTATGTACAAAATGGATCCGGCTTTTATAGCCCGTCGATTCCTTACACGGCAGTCAGAAGAAAGCGGTGAGCTCTGTTGCCACGAATCAGGTGACGTGAAGCCTCAGTGATCCAACCACCAGAAAGGGTGCAAATATAGGACCACTCGGCTGATTAGGAACACGGGCGAAAATGTCCAATGGGTAGCATGAGCGCACCACACAATGACGCACCCGGCCCACGCCTTAAAGACATCGAAGGGCGAGGAGGTAGAGTTAGGTGGAGGGCGAAAGTCGAGCTCCTCCGGAGAAAGATGGCTGCTGACTCGAACGCCAGCAGCGGTCCACGGCAGCGTTCGGCTACAGCGTTCCAGAAGTTTCTCGAACACGGCATTCCAGGTGCTCGAGTCCTGAGAACTGCTACTGCGATGCCTTCTCACGCTTCCGAACTGTTGGTTCTTTGCCAGGACCTCGCGTAGGCGACAATGGCTGTGTGGAGAGGTTGACTTCATGAGATCTGCAACATTGATGCCGTCTCACGCTGTTCGACCTCCCTCAACAGAAGGGTCGTTCGCGAAGTTTCTGCCGTGTTCATTGTAACCCGAGCACAGAGAACTGCCTGGAGCACCCGCAGGGCAGCGTCGTCCATGGTGCTTCTGATCGGGCACCGATATGCGGGGGGGGGGGGGGGCAGTGTTCTTGTAGACTGGCCCACACACAATGGCGTCTGCTAATACGAACTGCTGCGCCAAACGTAACAGCGCTAAATATGTCCTCAAGGTCTGTTTACCAACACGTCCAAAAATGAGAGGGCTTGTTGTTTTCCTTTTACTTTGCTAACAGGGTACCAACTAGCAACACCATGTCAGGCAATTACTCAGCTTTTAGTTGTGTCCCCCCAAGGCTGTACTTTAGAATTTTGTCTTGAATAAACCAAACTGAACAAGATGTATAAAGAAAGAAAGAAAGAACGAAAGAAAGAAAGAAAGAAGGAAAGAAAGAAAGAAAGAAAGAAAGAAAGAAAGAAAGAAAGAAAAAAAGAAAGAAAGAAAGGTGGAACAAACCAGGAAGAACAAGAAGATTTAGAATGAGATGAAGAAAGCAGCATGTAAAAAATAAGAAAGGTGAAAAAAGAACGCAATTTGCGTTATTCATGTGGTGGCGATTGCTTGCCAGCTTCGCTGTTCAGTCATATTGCGCGTGAGCGGAACTCGCTTTAGTTTTAAATGCGAAGCATTTCTTAGCGGACTTCAGCTACCTTGAGCGCATCTATGTATCTATCTATCTAGCTGCCTACGACTTTTAGCTCTCCTGACCGTTTGGATAATGGTATCAATACCAAACTTGGTATGGCATAACATGATTATATGACGAGCACATTTGACTAGTCATAACATGGAAATCATGACATGTATGTCATGAATGTCATGATTCACATTTCATGATCTTGCTGCTCTAGCGGTGGTTTCGTTCACATGACATGTTGCAAAAGTGGTTCGTTATGACATGTGCATGGTGAACACAAACAACACACCCTAACGTAGAAATAATGATATGTGTGTCATGTAACAACATGATCACATGCCACACTCATGATGCGCTCGCGGCCGTTTCACTAGATTCATATGTGCCAAATTCGGTATTACGTAACGTGAATGAATGACGAAAGTATGTGACTGGTGCCAACATAATGCTTATGAGATGCGTGTCATGTAAGAGCATGACTACATGCCTCACTCAAGGCACCAATACACTTAGACGTGACCCGGTGCGCGTGTGCTGTAGCATTCGTTTCGTCGCGTCATGCTACCGATGCCACGCCAGGCGCCGATCTGCTTGGCATATATACTCGCAAGCACGTGCCGCACTGCGTTGCTTTGACGCACGCGCGTTTGAGCGCGCATGGCGGCCCTCCGTCATGAAGCTAGGCAGACGCGGTGCATTATGGGTAAAGTGGTTGGTGCGTAATGCAGCATGTCGCATTTCGCACTGGTTGTCGCCGGGCTGCTCTGACAGACGCTGGTCGCGTCTGTCGACAGACTATAGAGTGTTCACGTTTTGCTAACGTAGCGTCGCTGCGCCCAGCATGAGCTCGTCAACGTTACATCGCAGTATATTGGGCCCTTCATGATCCTCTCCCCGCCGTTTCGCTAGCTTCACATATTCCAAGTTTGGTATTACGTGACGTGAATGGATGACGAAGGTATGTGAGTGATGCAAACATGGTAATCATGAGATGCGTGTCATGTAACAACACGAGCACATGCCACGCTCATGATGCGCTCACGGTCGTTTCTCAAGCTTCACATATAATAAATTGGTATTCCATGACGTCAATAGACGGCGAAGTTTATTAACACGCCCGAACATGATAATCATGATGTGCGTGTCATGTAAAACATGACTACATGCTACGCTCATAGCACGCTCGTGGCCGTTTCGCTAGCTCTACATATACCAAATTTGGTATCAGGTTGCGTGAATAGATGATGAAGATAAATGACACGTGCATACATAATAATTACGACATGAAAGTTATATACGGCATAATTTACCTCCGCCTCGTAACGTTGTTTTGATTTAAGCTCACATATACGCCTTCCTCATTCGTGCTTCGCATGTAATTTAATTCCACTGTACGTGGGATCTGCTAACTTCATTAGAAGAGCTAAAAAAAAAGATGCAAGAGAGGCATTGCTTGTACAATATACATACACAGATAGGAGCACGAAACCTGTCGTACGAATGCACCTATTTGGCGCAGATATCCGATCTCCGGACTCAGGTGAATGACAAATAGAGACAGTGGCAGCCGTAAATTTGCAGGGCCCTTTTCCACCCCCCCCCCCTCTAAAAAACCTTCAGGACAACTTGGGTAAAATAGTGAGCAACAGGTACCAGTGTAGCCACCAACGCGTCCATCGATACTATATAACTAAGCGTCCAACCACTATGTGCACATTCACTGCTGCGCGATGTCTCATTAACACTTCAAAACTATACTATCAGTATGCTACGCCCTAAGGAGCATGAAGGTGAGGGAAAGATAGAAGATATTAAAATTACTTGTACAGGGGTTGTCACTGGAGCCAAATTATCGACACTCTTGTCTTCGTTAAAGAGACACTAAAGGCAACTATTAGGTCGACGTTCATTGTTGAAATAGCGCTCCGAAATTCTCGCCGTGTTACTTTTGTGCGAAAGAAGGGCTTATTTTGAAATAAAAACACGTTTTAGTTGTCAGCGTTGGGTCGGCACACCCCAATTTGCCCGCTTCAACGGACCGTCTGACGTCACAGTTGCCGTGCACAACGTTGCCCAGCTTCAATGCGCGGCTGCCGACACTATAGTAGCAGCACAGGTAAAGTAGCGGGAGCCACAGCGGCAACAGCGGCCAGTAAACAATTTTAGCCATGGCCTTGAAAATTGCAGGCGTGCTTGGTTCAACTGGCACCCCACTAAATGGCATGACCTATCGAGTTTAACCAGGCGAAAATTCAATTTTTGAACCACTCGCGCCATTTCCAATTGTAATGTCCGGTGGTTATTTTTTCTATGGATCAAACAAAAAAGAACAAGCAGCAATTTTAACGTCTTTTGATGCACGGAAGTTTTTTTTTAGTGCAGCTAGTTTGATTACGTGGAAATAATTGTAGGTGGTTTGTCTGACGTCATCATGATCATTTTGCAAACAACGTACTGTGGCGCATTTTTCTCGTGCATTTACCATAATTTGTCAGTAAGTAGAGCACTGTTTTGAAAATATTGTCGTTTTAGACGTTGTCATACATTGAGCTTTTACTCTGACGTAAATTTTATTTTACTTTAGCGACCCCTGCACCCATTTTCAAAATAACAATCAAATGCATACCTTAAAGGTGTTAATTGCGTCACAAAACCACCACTGCAAAAATAAAAGAAATAGAATCCGTCAAGTAACGAGCAGAATTACAAATTTGTCACACACTGTAAGTGCGCTCTCATCCCGTATCGACGAGCGCACACGAAGCTAAGGAGGGAGGGGTGGCGCGGGTGAAAAAAGCTATTTCACGCACGTGTCGTAATCTATGAGCCCTTTTTATTTTATTTTATCAAAAGCATTGCTTACTTCGTGTGTGATCGTGTGAGAGAGAATAAAGCGTTTATTTGATGTTCTGCGCGAAAAGATCGGTGAGTGGGATCCTTAGTGCAGGATTGCATTGGCACAATCCGCTGTCCTCGCACGTTACACGAGCCCGGGCATGGGGCGGCCTCCCACGGCCCCCGCTGTAACTAAGCAGCCTACGATGCTCGAATAAGTCAATGCAATAGAACTTGCGTATACGGCACGGTGACTTGGGTATATGGTGTCATTTCCAGAAATGTGAGAGAGCGATTTCTAACTGGCTTTAAGAATTCATTGTAAATTCAAGGGCCACGTGCTGCGGTATATTGTTTGACTCGCCGGTTTTCAGGAACCTCGACTATCAATCGCGGCGCTTCCTGACCATGATGAAAAAAATTTTACATGATTAAGGCAGCAAGGCTGGCAAGCAAGGTTTTGTCAAGGCTGCATTGACAAGCACAAGTCTGCTTGTTGACACCTTAGCTATACAGTGACTCCGGTTGTTGGAGTAAGAGTTTCATATCTTTAAGCTGCGTCGTTGTAATTCGTGTAATTCGCTGCCTTTCCACACCAATCTTCTTTCTTCGCACACTCGTGTTCTGGTGGCGGGAAGGGGGAAATAAGGTGCAGGGTTTCGTGAGTGCTCGTGGATTCACTGGGGAGACAAAACAGTCCAATTGGTGGCATCACCCACGATACCCTTTCGACGAGGCAAGTTGAAGTTGGCGCCAAGCGGTTTTTGAGACTGGTGCCCTCAGTACTTTCTTTCCCGTTCGTAGAAGAAGATATAACACGGCTCGTTGGCATTCCGCATGAAAGTCTCTTGTTGCGGTACTATATATAGCGTTTGTATACTGGACCTTTTGGTTCGGATCCCGGCTGCGGCGGCTGCATTTCCGATGGAGGCGGAAATGTTGTAGGCCCGTGTGCTCAGATTTCGGTGCACGTTAAAGAACCCCAGGTGGTAGAAATTTCCGGAGCCCTCCACTACGGCGTCTCTCATAATCAAATGGTGGTTTTGGGACGTTAAACCCCACATATCAATCAACTGGACCTTCTCGTTGGTCACGAGGGGCGGCCACAAAGACAGAGCCTACGCTCTCTTTTCTATCGCGTGTATACATACATGCGTCTCCTCTGAAAGGTCCGGTCGACCAGCTGGTTCGGAGAACGCGCGTTAGCTTGGTTTGCGGGTATGTCGGCTGAATTTCGCTCGCAAGAGTGCCTCGAGGTCATCTCGTGCAAGGGCCAAAGTGGCTCAAGGCCATCGTCTTCGCATCCAGTTATCAATTCATGCTTGTCTAAGTTTCCTTAATATGTGTTCTTTAATAGCTGCTTTCTTTCTCGTATTTCAGATTTCCTTGATCGAGCTGTCATGAACTAGCGCAGATACCGCGGTTCACCGCGTCCAACCCACCCCACTTCTAGATACGCACAGACGCGCACAGACTTACCCTGCGTTAAAAGAAAAGAGGATAAAAGTAGTAAACGAAAGGCAACGCTATTGACCAGGGAAACTTACCGATAGGATTTCTAATGTGAATTGATTAGCTGAAAGGATAATATTGTCGCGGTACTACTCAAACAGAGAACAATCACGCCTTGCACAAGGCTTCTTCTATACAGCTTGTCCAAAGTCAGCAGCACAGAAAACGTGTTTCTCTACAAAGAAACGCAGCCCCATTGGACGGCATCCGTTAACCCGCCATCGTCATGGTCCACGTGATAGTTTCTCGGGTTTTACGGCCCAAAAGTACGAAATAATTATGAGGGACGGCCTAGGGGATGGCTTCAGAAATTTCAGCCACCTGGAGATCCTTAACTTGCGCCGAGATCCAAGCACATGGGACTGTAGCATTTCGCATTCAACGAAATGAGGCAGCGGTAGCCGGGATTCGATCCAGCCACCTTCGGGCCACCAGTCCGGCACACTTATCGCGAGACCATCGCGGCGGGTATTATACAAAGGGGAAAAAAAGTGCAGAGGAAATTGTTAATTACAGTCATCTGCGCACGTGGTGCCCGAAGCCTCTTGTCATTAACGCCTAATGCAACATTCGCTCAAGAACTCTCTTCCAGTAGTGTTATCCTTTGTTTTTGTTTTTTCACTTCCGCGGGAATCGTCAGTTCGTCCGGCGAATGCATACACTCGGTGCCCCTCAAACCGACCCGGTCACATCACATCGTGCGCACGCCCGCGTAATGTTATCGTCATCCGGGTTCCCTTTGGAGCGAATCGTCCCTCATGCAATGTTCGTGCGTCGTTAAGAGGCATCCGTGCCACCGCGTTTTTCGAGAAAATTACGAAACGAGGAGGCCTCTCTTCCAAGGACTGCGAAGCGGAGCAGGGCATGCGGTCGATTTCCAGCCTTGATGTCTGCCGTGCTCAAAAACCGAGACCTGATTCTTCTTTATTGTCATCATCACTGTTCGCAGCGTTAAGCACGAGAATGTAATTCGCATGGGCCACTATTGCTCCTCGCGGCGTGCTTTTCCATACAAGCGTTAACGGAATGGTGCCTATTGATAAAAGCGCGAACGGCACATGGTGGTCGATGCGACGATCCTTTTCACACCCGGTTCAGAGCCATGCACGGAGATCGTCTGGATTTTTATAAATGCCTACTTTAATTCGACACGCTGAGTGCACAGTCATGCGAAAGCCGGTTACAGAAAAACTACGTCTCGAGAACTCATGTTCAGGCATAATTTCGTGTTGTGGCTGGCGTGCCCGTCCTGTCAACTTCTATACTCATGTTCCGTCACCTACGCCGTTTTATTTTACCTTACGCTGTCGTACCAGCCAGCCCCGTCACGCACATTATATACTTGAAGCCCTGCAAACACCATGTGATTTGTGCAATGTAAATTCAAAAATTGAAACGCGAAAACGCGGTGAGCTTGGCCCTTTGTTATACTTTGCCACTGCAATGCCAGTTTGCTCGGAACTATTGTTGCTTCGCCCGTGTTCCCGAAGCAACGTGACAAGATGAAGCAAAAAAAAATCGCATTATAATTCAGTCACAAAAGTGGCGAGCCTCGTTTGGCTTTTCTACACCTTTTTCGCCAAAGGCGGTTTTTCCCGAAAGGCTGCTGTACGGCGTATGTCGTCATGCATTGTGCCATCCTGCGTGCCGCATTAAAACGGTCATCTCGCTGTTTGTGATTATCGATAAGCTACAGGTCTAACTTCTACTTCTTCTTCTCCCCTGGCTCTATTTCTCTCTCTCTCTCTTTCACACACACAGACAAACACGCAAACAAACACTCACACACACGCACACACACACTTTGATCGCGCCATCAGCGTAACGTTCCCTGCGTGGAAGTTTTGAAAGTGTAGCGTCTACAATAGCTCGCTCGCATCGAGGCACTCATGGCCGGGACATTCTGTAAACACACAAACGCACTTGGAAGCCAAAAAGAGGAAGCCCGGCGATAAGCCATTCATAACCCTCGCCGACCTATACCGACTCTGCAGCACTGACGCGTGTTGGAGTCCACATCTCTCAACGGCAGCGGAAAGAACCGAACTTTTTTTGCCCCGCGAGTGCTACTGAATAATGACAGACTGGAGCGCTCAAGATTTTCTGCCACGATACGGGTGTGCGAAAACGCGTCGATTCCTTCCTCTTCGGCCCGTTGCTTGACTCGCTTCGCCTGAACAAAAAAAAAATGGAACTAAGGCTTGCCACAGACTTCGGACGAGACTCGGCAAGCGTGGCCTGCCCGAGTATTTCTTCGCATATTCTCTCGTCTCCGCGTTGAAACTACCAAGGGAGACGACGGTGCGCCTAGCGAAAGAAGTCGAGATCGGGTCAGGTATCGACGGTGATAGCGATAAAGAGCATGGACAGCAGAACAAGGCGGAATCGAACCCTCGTACCAAGGGGTGGGAGGTAAAAAAAGGGCGGCTCCGACATCGTTTTGTCGGTCGCTCTCGGTAACGGGACCCATAATTAATCACGCTATCGCCTGGAAGGCAGGCGGGGGGGGGGGGGGGGTGCAAAGGAGTGCGAACGTTATGCCTGGCGAGAGATCCCGCGATTCCAAATGTAAGAACAGGGCGTGACCAATAGTGGCCCGCGGCTGACACGCACGTACACGGCGTGCTCTACAGGAACGGGTGGCCGCCGGGCTTGCACCACACAGAGCGCCACGGACGGCAATCGTGTTCCGGTCAGGCGTTGGCAAAGAATGCTTCACGACTTGGATATACGGTGACCGCGAAAGCGAACCTCACGGGCGGAGATCGAAAAATACAAAAACTAACCAAATGAGCTTTTGCTAACCTGACATGCCACCAAGCTAACGAAAATTACAAGCATTAGTGGCTGTGTAAAGTGATTGGCTGTTTAATTAAAGATATATGAAGAAAACAAGAATCAACCCTGTTTTCTTTATTAGACACAGTATTCACGTAAGAATGTTGCCGTCATTTTCTTCTTCGCACAATACGGTCTTCAGTAAACAAAAGGTAGTTAAAGCACATGAAAAGAATATGTCATGCTGCCAGTGGAAACGATACAAAAAGGCGTTCAGTTCATTCGGTTTCTATGAAGGTACATTTCTACGATATTGGCAATACTCTGCCGATGGTAATCGAGCTGCATCGGCAGCGGCTCCACTCTTATATTTCTTCATGGCAATTGTTTAATGACTCAGAAAGTAAGTAAGTGTCCGTGGCTTGGTGAAGTCAATTGTTCAGAGTCCGAACGGTGTATACAGTTGATCCTGACGAAGGATCAATTGAGATATTCAAGTTAATTTTGAGCCCCTGGAGTGCTTGAATGTATGCACATGCGTGTAAGTCTACTTACACGCATGTGCATACATTTTGCCTCCACGGGATGGCGTATATAGCTGTGGCCTTGATTAGAACGTAATATCTCGGGATGTAACGTCGTTGAAGACATCAATCATGTCCTCTGTGAGTGTACGAAATACGCATCAGAGAGACAGTCTCTGAAGATGGTCTTAAAAATACAAGAGGACACAAACTTGGAGTTGAAAAATATTCTGGGCCCATGGCAGAACACCTCCAGGGCGTTAGACTCAACTAAAGTGCTACTGACATTCTTACGGGCCACAGGCTTGACCGAAACGTTGTAAGTATTGCAGTGCGTGCGAGTGACTTTATGTGTTATGTGGCTGTTATGTGTGTATGTAACTGTGTGTGTTGGAGGAGGAAGCAACAAAAGGGAGAAGGCAGGGAGGTTAGCCAGGAAGACATCCGGTTGGCTACCTTACACTGGGGGATCAGGGAAGGGTACAAGAAGATGAGAAAGAGGGAAGAAAGGGAAAAGAAAAAAGGCGGAGAGACTGACAGTAATTTTACTGCAGTGTGTAGAACTCCACCACACTTGCCCTCAAGGCAGTGAAAGCCCTGCTGTGTTTCCAGAGAAAGACAGGCTTGTGTGAACGCCTCTGACAACTGTATGGGTTGTGTGTTTATCAGTGTATATATCATTGTCATCACCCGGAAACTGGAGTAGCCTGTCAGGTGATAAACCAGGCAAACCTCTCCAGCTCCCCATTAAAATAATTCTCTCTCGGGATCAACATCATAACGATGAAGTCATTGAGTCAACATGGAGGCTCCTATACTGTCTATCATAAAGTAGACCCAGCGGCCAGTACTGCCACTATAACACTTTATGCACGAAGTCTGCACCATCAGGCTGAATGCCATCTAATGCCGGTGCACGGTGAAATATGATCATATTTTCGTGTTGACACCGCCAAAGTAAGACCACCAGACGGCACTGAAGTGAGACGGTCAAGCTTTGTTTGTGCGCTTTTCATGAGATTACGTACAGCGTTGTGATATTGCCACGGAAATTCCTGGGGATTTTGGCGTGGTAGTCTATACTGCTTTTCGGCGACACTAGCAGTTCTTTTCTTTAAGATGTCAATTTTGGTAGACAGCCAAGTAAAAGTACAGGTAAAAGAGAAGTGGACAGTCCTCTGTTATATTTACCTATTCCGTGAAATTTTGTAGTACTGTCTCTTCAACACAGTAGGCGTCATATTTTACCAACACGACTAATTGTATATTGACAGTGGGTGGGGAATAGGGGTAGAAAGTCTGGGGCCGAGGTGCCACGCGTGGATTAGATTGAATAATATCTCGGAAACTTTTCATCTCCCCTGTACATCATTCTGATGTTTTCTAGAGCATCTCTAAGTCTCCAGAAGAATCAAAACCCGTAATTGTCGTTGGCATTGATAATGTTAAGAGAACCAAATATAGCTAACGGAGCAAGGACACTCGTTTAATATCTAACCCGCCAATACTCGTGCACTTTGCCTCAGTCACAGCCGTGCGCATATCAATAGCTCGCGAATCAGCAAACTTCAGAGGAATTCCGCTGAACAGTCAACAATCTTGGCCCAACCTCCTGAGTAGACATAAGCGAAGGCATATGCTTTAATCAAACATGACCGCGCTAAGTCTGCGTCACAGAGTTTCCCAAATATACACTACAGGGAACTCTGACGCTAGTGTCTATGGGAGCTGACGCATGGCGCTTCAGCGAGCATGAGAATGATGGATACTACACGAACTTGTCTAGTCTTCGTACTTCTGGCTTCGCGTGTGTTCGTGTAGCTTGGAGCTGTTTTCTCGCGAAACGAAAATCACAAAATGTTCAACGGTTGCGCTTCACCACCTTTTTCCTTTAGGTTTACCTTCTAGAATCGGCTCACGAAGTTCAAAATGGTTTGTCCTTTCCTTCGAAACAAAAGCGAAACGCAGCAATAAATGAAGTCACAAGTGCGCTTTGCCGCCTGCAAGTACGAAGACTGGGGAAATAAATCCATGTATACTACCCATCATTCCCACGGTCGCTTAACGATCGCAGCGTTAGAGTCCCCTCTAGTTAATTTTAGAAAACTCTATGGTCTGCGTCACTCATATGCTGCTTCCAAGCTGAACACACTGCCCGCGGCGAAATTCGACCTCTAAGCCTACCCCCCCCCCCCCCATCACACCCACCCCCAACTCACACAGGCAGATAGCAATCGTTTAAACAAACGTCACGCTATATTACAGGAGCATTTCCTAGGAACTAATTTGGGATGCTCAGTCATTAAGGTCAGATACATGCTTTCGGAACATAAGAACCACCCGCTAATGGATCGACCAACCGGCGTCGCGAAGCACCCTATTCTTATTGGCTTTGTCCCAAGGTAACTCATGCGAGTAATTGGTTTCTATTCCGTGCTGCAGAAAAGCGCGTCGACTCAAACTATAGGTGTCCGAAGGCAATGTATGAAAGGGCGGAAAGAACATATGAGACAAGCGCTGGCTAAATTATTCGAGTGCACTCAGGGTGGTCTTCAAATTGGCAAGTTTAAACAAGCCGCGTGGAGTCGGTTGTATTATGGGGTAATTAGGGTGGGGTGAAATGCGACAAAATTTATATCACTCCTTACAATTAAACATCAATGCAGAAAGTTGCCTTTGGGTACAAGGTATGTGCTACATAAATATTGTGATGTTCTAACCGATGAAAACATCATTTTAAAGATAAACAAAAATGTTCAGTATGTCTAATTTTGCCCCAGCATGCGGGGGAAACGAGACACTTCGTGGGGCAAAACAAGACGGTGTAAAAAAATCATTAATTTGGTTTTTGCAGTAGAAAAACTTGCAATTCACTCTGTGGGCGCTTACGCAGTCTTAAGAAACCCAGCCCATGTTTTCCATGCATTGAATCTACACAGAATGCGGTGTTGTGTTGCTCCGAAAGTCCTAGAAAAAAAAAACTCCTAGCAGAATAAACAGTCTTTCTTTGTGCTAATGTTGTCTCTTGTGCAACGCTTGCACCTGATTAGAACATACAACAATTGGAGGCTGTAGATATGTCTTGACAAATTTTCTTTTCCTCTTTTTGTCGTTTTGACGGAGAACTTCTCAGGTGATTTATGGCTCCTAACTTCGTCTGCCGGACTTTGTGGGGCAATGAATTTAAAACTATGCTAGATTACAATTTTCTGAGCGCTTGTTTTTATTTTAATTAGGGTAATAGAGAAATGTCATTATTACCCTATGAATATACGTAATTGTGAGTGAATCGGCTCGTAATTTCCGCCATTTATATGCATCTCTTGAAAGCATCCTTGGGAACCTGGAAAAAATATCGATGAAGCGCGAATGGAGGGAGTCATGTCCTGAACGGCAATCAGTGCTTTTTTTATGTCGTTTTCTTCCCACGAAGCTCTATGAGATAAAGTTACGGGGAGTATTTATATACGGGTCGTGAGTCTGTAGGAGAGCGGGATCACAGTGCACAGGGCGCACAAAATGCCTGTCAACAGGGCAAGACTGAGCCCCACAACACCAACGTTGTCGACTTCTTTCATTAGGTGCCATTTCAGCGGCTGCAATGAAGAGGTATTCCCGCATTCACGACAATTTTCTCCTATGTGTTCAAACACGAAAAGAGTGGAATTAATGGTTCAATTATTCAGATTCTCTGTAAGACAATTGAATGCCTTTTTGTCACGTTTTGCCCCTCTCAAGTGCCAGAACTCAAACTTTCGCTTTGTCCCCGGGCACCAAACAAACTAAACTTTTGGCTTTATGTATCTCGCAGTCTAAAGTAACAAAATAAATATTCATGATGATGTACTGATGCAGGAGTAGTTTCGTGGACGGATCCGAAAATTTGCTTGAACAGAATTTTGTCCCTTTTCGACAGGTCACGAACAAACTGACACCAGCCGCGTAATTATACCCGCGCGAACACTGTGAGCACACATCAACTTTTACACAGAAAAAAGTGGGCAAGAACAAACACTTATAGCTGGAAAAGAGAAACAAGGAAAAGTGGTTTTTGTTTATCAGCTATACAGAGGCCGGCAAAGTAAATATGTCACGTTTTGCCCCATGTCTTACTTTACCGCAACCTATATACCTTAAGTCGCTTAAGCGATTTCGTTAAAACGGTGCATGCTAGCCAGACCCCGAGAAGCTGTATTAAAAGTTGCAGGTAACTACGGTATTTCAGTATAACAAACATCAATTACATGTGACTTCTTCAGCCATCGTTTACCTAGTAACTAATTTAGTATAACAGAAGCTCTAACACGCGCCATTCGCCGAATGCGATTCTCTTGGACGAAAATGTGCTTCCTGGTTACACGTCGCTCTCCATGCAATAAGCAGTATCTCATGCCAGCACGAGCAACACACTGAATAAAGAATCGATTCTTACCGTATATTTAAAAACTCAGCCTCAGACAGACGCAAGGCTGTACATTACAGTGTGCTCTGGTGGTACATTAGTGCTTGATAAACCGTAGATATTTCATCCCAAAAAATATACCAGCACAAAATAGAGTAAATAATAATAATAATAATAATAATAATAATAATAATAATAATAATAATAATAATAATAATAATAATAATAATAATAATAATAATAATAATAATAATAATAATAATAATAATAATAATATCCCTGCTTTGTTCCTATTTTTTATTTACTGCCTGTAAAAAAGTAATGGTGTCAATCGTTTCTCTGTTCGTTGGTAAGGAAAGAACAATAGTTTTGTTACCTTGTATACACATCGCTGTAAGCGGCTCTGCCGGGCTTAGTCGCACAAGTCCTGGGGACTTAGACAGGCCCGTTTCTTTGTATTTATTATGGATGTGTACAATAAATTATTATTATTATTATTATTATTATTATTATTATTATTATTATTATTATTATTATTATTATTATTATTATTATTATTATTATTATTATTATTATTATTATTATTCGCAGTTTTACGTCTCAAAACCACGATGTGATTATGAGCGACGCCCTGATGCAGGGCTCCGGAACATTTGACCATCTTGTGTTCTCTAATGTGCATTGACAATTGACATCGCAAAGTACAAGAACCACTTCCTTCCATTTCGCCGCCGTCGAGATGCGATCGCAGCGGCCCGGATCGAAACCCGCGAGCTTCGGTTCAGCTGCGAAGCACCCTCGCCACTGATCCACCGAAAGCACCAAAATGAAAGAATTCGAAACAGGGACGCGTTCACCCTTTCTTGTGTTCTTTCTTCTGGGCTACTGTTATATCGGCCATAGGTCGCAGGTTCGGATCCTGCCCACGGCAAGTTATCTTTTCACCCACTTTTCTTTCTTCTCATTTACATTACAATTGGGCTAATAACTTCCCCTATACATTCCTTGGCATTATTGTCTGTTAGATCTCATTGATATTGTGTAAACGAGCCCTTAAGTATACACCTGTTACCATTATTCATTAACGAGAGTCTCGTACTGGCAGACTTGGTGCCTTTAGGTTGTATACGAGGGGATATTGGTCAGCTGCCAGTTAGTAATAAGTTCACGTGCTTCGTGACGCCAAACAGGCTCATAAAGAGTGTGCCACACTCGCCGCCATGGCTACTAGTGACGCTGACTGACACTCCCACGTTTAAATTGACATACATACCCAATAAAAAGTGGCTGGGGGACAGCTGTAGTTGTAGCTCAGTGGTAGAGCATCGAACGCGTTATTAGAAGGTCGCAGGTAAAGATCCTTCCCACGGCAAGTTATCTTTTCACCCACTTTTCTTTGTTCTCATTTACATTACAATTTGGCTAATAACTTCCCCTATACCTTCCTTGGCATTATTGTCTGTTAGATCTCTCACACACACACACACACACACACACACACACACACACACACACACACACAGATATATATATATATATATATATATATATATATATATATATATATATATATATATATATATATATATATATATATAGAGAGAGAGAGAGAGAGAGAGAGAGAGAGAGAGAGATTGGCTGAAATATTCACCACTCACGAAAAATTTGATCGTAAAGCGCTTTTGAAAATGCGAGCCCATATTTTTCTACGGGGTCGAAATGGTTTGGAATGGTTTCCTCAGTCACAAGGTTTCCGCACCACGAGAGTGTACTTCCATTTCCGTAGCTCAGCTCTTCGTGTCATTCAAATATTTTGTTCTTTGGCACCTTGCGCACTGTTCCTGGTTTTTTTGTTGTTGTTTTCCCCCAGCCCGCATGCTGCCGTCCGCGCTGACCACAAGTACACGTCCTGAGCATGCGCCTTCCTTCCGCCTCGCCTGTCACGCGCATTGACAACAAGGCGACGCTGATTCCAGGCCCTCTCTCGCCTCTCAATGCGTGCGCGCTTGTAAAAAAATTCTATGCCTAGAAAGAACTGCTGATTATTTTTTCTACCGAAGGCTCAGTTCTTTCGCGCTTCGTGGTTACAGGTGCCGAGTTATGACACAAACCCACACCCCACAATGAGTGAACTCACGTTTTCTTCGTTTAGCGCTTCCTGGCTCACCACGCATCGTTCATCTGCGGCCAACGACCGCTGCGTCCGAACACTTGTACGGTATACTACATGCTCACCTTCACAAAAATAACCGATCACTGCATGTTTTCCGCGCACTCGCCGCAGAACACTCGCGAGCTCGCGCCTTGTTACGCATCGTTTCGACAGCTTGCGCTGGTCCGAGTCGTTTCCGTTCGTCCCTAACTTCCTGGCCCAGATTAGCTGCAGCGCTTCCGACACACATCTTCGCGAAGGTGTTCTGCCAGCGCAGTGTATAGCATGTATACAACGCTGTCTTCGCCGAAATCATTCACTACAGCTTTCCTCAACCGCCGGCCGCGCTCGTGTGTCAACGCACATGCTTCCTCCTGGCGGGCACCATCGTCCCAGCCTTGTCGGGACTTGCTGTGGTAGTTTGACAGCGTGTATCGGTTGAACGGCCGCTTCCGTTCTGCATCGCTTTCTTTTGTTTAAAGCCCGGACATTTCCGTACACGCACACAGGTGCGTACCATATATACGCAGGTATCGCTGCGCACGCTCTCCGGTTGCCTCACAGGCTCTATGACACAGCGGCGTCATCCTCGATTCGCGACGATGAAGAACTCTCTCGTGTCGCTGTCGTCGTCGTCGTCCCTACTGAGCGCGCTGCGCCGGCGTCCTGCCGACTGTGTGACACACATCTGCGCGGTTCGAGGTGACTAGCCTCAGAGCGCGCAAAGCGGGAGGCTCCTTTGACGCGCCTGGCGAATCGGGGTCATCACGTATAAATACGCCAGTTTGCTCATATGAGCGAGCCTTCGCGCGAAAAGCGCGCGTGGTTCGTCCGTGCACAGCCCGAGCGAATCTGCACGCGCGGCCATAATTTGCGATGATATGCGTGCCATTCTGGGTTGAGCATTCGCCTGTTATATATACATGCGTACGACGCGCCGAGTGCCTTTTTTTTATTTTTCTCGCGGTGTTCTGACACCTTTATTTGTGAGACACCCGCGGTGTCTTCTCAGACAGTATCTCACTTTGGTGAACTCGCGTTTATCTCGCTATCATTTTTTTTCTTTGCGCCTCTCTGAATCTTATCATTCTCTTTGGACAGCCGAATACCTATCCACAGCCAACGGGCCACAGAAAACGAACATGCGGGCTGCAGAGCAGTACAGCGCCGACGGGTCGCATCAAGCGTGCGTAAAACGTTGAAAACCGTTAGACAAGCAAGCTGCATATTTGACTGCGGGTCAAAACGCTGCAAAGTGCGTGCACAAGCGGCGAGCGAACTTCGCTCCAGCGCTCCCGCAAGAACATTGCCGGTGGTTTTGTATGAGATTTTTTTAGTTTTGCCTCCCTCACCTCGCGAGAGCTACATGCTCATACGGCAGAACACGGCGTGCTGGGGCCGTCGGAACAGCGTCGCGCCTGTTTAGGCCAGCGACGCGGCGCGCGCAGTGGCGTTGTGTCGAGAGACGTCGCGGTCGTGACTTCCAGTTTGCTCCGTCGGGAATGCGTTCAACAACTGGACCGTTCCTGTACACCCCCGAGTCACGGGGTTTCCATGTTTTGCGGTCGTATACATGTACGAACTTCGTGCTGCTTAATTTCCCCCCTTACGTTTCTCATTTTTATTTCTCGGTCTCCGTCTTGCTCTTCTTGCTCGTGTGGACGAAAAGAATTTTCTACGAATCGTCTGTGAAACGCGCTACGCTTCTCAGGTCGAATGCAGTTCTATGCATTCCCAGTAACCGTGTCCTGACGTTGGGTTTTAACCTCCCAAAAACCCCGATATGATTACGAACCAAGCCGTAATGGAGGGCTCCGTGAATTTCGACTGCATGAATTTCGTTCCCGCAAGGTTTTGTTTCCATAGAAACGCGGCTGCTGCGGCGAGGATTCTATTCCGCCACTTGTGCTCATGCACCATAACCATTATAGCGGTGCCCCCATAACCACGTGACAAGTGGTATGTAGCCTGCGCCCCCTGGCAAGTATGATGTGGCTCCCCGCCAGGACATCAGACATCCCCACCCCCTTTCCCCTCTAGTCACTTTTGATATATAAAGGCCGACGTAGATGTTTTGATCTCAAATGGGGCTAGACAGGTACGAAGAATGATGACTTACATTTCACATTGTGCCATGTCTTCGCACTTAGACATATCATATATTACAATTGTATTACATAGAAATATTACTTTATGTACCGCAGATAGTTAACTTTTTTTTTTCATGTCCTAGTCAGAACCTTAGGCAATTTTCTTTATATATATATATATATATATATATATATATATATATATATATATTGCTCCACCAGAACGAGGCCCCCCGCTATGAATGAACGAAAGAAGGGCAATGCTTTCGAGGAGCTTGTTTTATTGTGTGGCGCAAGCAAATGACCCTAGTAGAATTAGGCTAAGGCTAGCATAGGGGACATTGATTGATGTAGTTAACTGCAGTCCAGTAATTATTTGAAATGAAAGACGGGAGATGAAAAACCATTCTTTCCGTCGGTGGCACCCGAACCCAAAGTAAGGTTCTTTCACACACTCGCTCAATTTCGAATAACGCGCCGAATTTTATATCAGTTGAACAATGACACAACAGTTGAATACATTCATTTATTAATGTACCCTATGATTTCCTTGGTCTGACTGACTGTTGGATTCACTTGTGTCTGACAAAAGAAGGAGTTCATCAAAAAATTTCCACTCCTTTCATATTGTACTGCAGAAAACAACGCCCCTACACCCGAAACGTTGGCGTTGGCAACCATCCCGTTCAAGGATTTTTCATATTTTCAACCCTGGAGCTCGCGTCAGTAAACCAGCCGCAAATTGCTGAGTAGCCCAAGTAATACACAAGACGTGCTGGTCCTTTGAGAATCAGACAGGAGTCCTGATTGGTTGCGTTTGATGGGTTGGTGCCAATCACGTTCGAACTGCCACTGAGTGGCTTAGTGTGTTAACCTTTCGCAATGTGGCAATGTTTCGGTGGGACGAACAAAATGGCTTCCAGGCACGCAATAAAAGGAGGGGCGGTTGTTTACAAGCAAGCGGCTTCGAAAGTAACTCGCTCCGAGCGGATGCTCGCTAACTGGCTATTTATACAGAAGAGCTGTAAACGTCCGAGTTAAAAGCGTGTCCACCTGTACTTTTTCGGGTGGTGTTGCCGTAACAGCTATACGCTCTAAGCGGTCGGCTTTTAAAGACAAGCGGACTCTTTCGTAGTATATTTTTGCTTCATTTCTTTGGCTAAATCGACACTGATAAAACGTGGGTACTCTTCCGGGTGCTTGCCGACGCCCGGGTCGCCCGTAAGACAAGAACGTCGCGACGGAGATTACAGCCATTGCCTCACGGTCCTGGTTCGACGGCCGGTAATATTTATGTATACGCGGCCGCCATGGCCCTCGCACCTATTGTCGGAGCTGCAGGATGGGATTCATTTATTATCATTCTTTTTTTTTCATAGCGGCTCATCAGATCAAACTCGAAGAAGGGCCGCATGTTTTGTGCCTTTGTGGGCCCCGCTTACGTAGAAGTGGGCAAATATTTGGACGCGTTCTCTTATCCCCGCTCGCGCGCCACGACCGAATTGACCGGCGTGCTTTGTTAAAAGAGAGAGAGAGAGATGGCGAATCGGGTGTTGCGGAGTCCTTCCTATTTGAGAAAGAGATGTGTCCGACGGTGGCTCCTGTCGTTGTTGGTCCGTGACCTCAAGAATGCGCAATGCTACGAAGATGGCGCTCGTGCGATAAGCGCGTTATAGATGGCTCCGTTTAAAAGCGTTTCATTTGTATATGGTACCGAGTCTTTCTTGTTTGTTCTTTCGTTTATGCTGTTTGCGTGTAAACAGGAAGCACTCGCGATTGGGCTTTGTCTCGGATTGCCGGCGAGGAACACCCGAATTGTGCACCGAGCCCGCGCGGCTCTAAAACGCGACCGCGTCGAAGTGCCCCGGACACACCCAGCCGTTTTCAAAGGCACCGTGGCCCGACACGATAACTGACCCGCGTGTAACCTCTGGCGAAGTGCAGGACGGTGGCCTTGACGAAACGCGTGCCGGCGCCGATTTCGTAAGCTCGGCGCCACACCCTTACATGCGTTTTTTTTCCCCTTGCTTGTAAATACACTATAGGAAGAAAACAGCTATGGGTTCTCGCAACCAAAGGAGCTCAGCATAGTTACCAGCTACGAGGCTTTGTCCAGGAGGTGTCTTTGTGCACCAGTTCTTCAAGAAAACGCGCTACACATGCTGATGCTTAGTACAAAAAGTCGCATGGCTCCTTGGGCACCTGCTTGAGACGACTGGAAGGCAAAAGGAACATGGCTTTTGCCTTTCAGTCTTCTTCAAATGTTTCACAATGCCTCAGGTATCGGAGACATTGAAGGCTTTCTGAACCTCAGCTGGTATTGCAATGTCTCCAGAATCAGCTCACCTTTGACCATGCAATGATATTGTGTCATGACCATAGGTCACCAAACTCAGTCATGAGTCGAGTCATTCAGACTCGGATCGAGCCGTGATTCTGGGTTAGCAATATTTTACCGAGTCTAAGTCCAAGTGAGTCCGGTAGAGGAAAAGTCTGGTGAGCCTGAGTCCGAGTGAGTCCGGTGGAGGAAAATTCCGGTGAGTGTGAGTCCGAATGAGTCCTAAGCGCGAAATGTATTTCTTGGGTGAGTGAGTCTGAGCGAGCTCCACATTTTTTGCCGAAGTATGGTCATGACGTCAACACGTCATTACGTGATGAATTTTTTAATATGCGTCGTGCTGACGACGCCGACACCGACGACGGCCATTTTTCGCTTTTGATGAGGCATCTAAGTCTTTTCGCCATAAAGTCAGCCAATGTGTGAATGCAGGATGATTTACTGCCCGTATGGAAATCACTCCGTGGTCTAGCTAGCCGCATACCTAATAACCAGGTAACCGGCTGAACGGCCATATTTCTAACTTATGAAGGAGGTCTCCGTTCCACTTGGTAACTGGATGAATCCACGGGGCTTCGAAAATATGACAGCGAAGCTCCATTACAGTAACGTCCTCAGTACTTAGCCGAAGTCCTCAATCAAACCGGTCACGTCAAATGGCTACGCTGTGACCGAAACACGGTTGTTCTGCCGTCTTCGTTCAAACACGTGCAACAGACAGGCGTTTTTTTTTATTACAACCGGTCGTTTTACGTCCGCGCCCTGCGCAGTAAAGAGCCTACTTGAGATGGCCAGCGTCGATTCTTCGCCGCGCGATCAAGGTCATCACAGGATAGCACGCCGACGATGCTCCTCCACCAGCTCTTATATACTTAGTGGTTTACACAGCCAAGCACAACCGCTACCCACATACATGTGTATGGCGCGCGTATCTCTTCGTCGGCCGGTCCTCATTTCGCTATTACTCTTCTCCCGACCACAATCGGCTCTTCAGCGCCAAGGGGCTGCACGTGCGTTAACGACGCCAGATCGCAGCCTTTCCGCGTGGTATAAAAGGCCACACGAGGCAAAGTAGCGGTCTACAAAACAACCCCCCCCCCCCTATATTAACATTCAGCTAATTCAGCTCCACTTCCACGCTGCCGCATACTTTTGGAATGTATCGCACTGCGCGGCGCTCGACGCTGAACACGGCGAAACGAAGTTTGGCCCCATAGGATCAGGAACAAAGGCCAATCACGAACGAGCGATTCTCATGACGCGCTTTTTACAAGCAGCCCGATGCATTCGAGAGAAACGGATCCCGGGGGCGCTTTCCTCTGGCGGAAGGAGCTGCTGTGTCTGCCCTTCCTTTCGTTGACACTTGCCGGCCGTTCTCACGTTGCCCCCGGAGAGTGTGCTTACACAGGTTGCATGCCCAGCATACGTACGCGCGGGTGCGCGTGTTTGCTCGTTTATTTCGATTCTTCGGAGTGTACGATGCCCGCAAGAAGCGATCTGTCCGGCCTCCGACCGAACGTGCTGCCGCTTCTGCTGCGGGCAGCATGTTCCGCCACCGCAGCCCGCCTTCGTGCTGGCATTAGCCGTGTAATTATGTTGCGGCTCATTGCGTATTCTGACTGATAGGTTCGCCCAGTTCAGCGCGGCAAAAAGGCAGGAATGGTACACGAGTGGCCCCGAGGCTTGGGCGGATAACGTTGAGCGTCGGCATACACGCTCGCACCGCAAAAGTTTCAACCAGATTGCCGAGAAGGAAATCTCCAATCGTTGGCCGATGCATAGGCAACGCAGCAGCGTAGCGTGCTTCTCTTTAGCACGTGTAACACTGATCTTGATGTAGTGCAACTAACGCGCACGCACGTCCGCTATCGGAAATGCAGCGCGGTATTTATTAGTTTGTATATTTATGTTGGTGCGCGTGACCCGATAGCTTCCGTGGTTTAATCGATCACGCTTCCGTTGAACAACCTGCGAGACAGATCTGGTTGTCGGTAGCTAGCTTAGAACGCGTGACCGCCAATAAGTACAAACCAATAAGTACTGTTACATTTTCGTTCAGCGTTACTACGCTGAAGGCAAGTAGTACTCATTGTCGTGACGTCACAAGTAAATATGCGTATTACGCAAGCCTGTAGAATACATAAGAACGGCTGTGTGAAAGCAATGAGCAGTGTCCTGAGGCGATGTTACTGCTGGTTCATAATAAGTATGGTAGTACAAGCTGGAGTCCCGTTTGCGAAATTCGCTTACTAAACGACAAGTATTACCTATTAAACTATTTTAACGTAAACAGTCGTTAACGGGAAGATAACCATCTAATATTTCGTTACATCATGGCCATTGTAAGCACGCACCGAAATTATTCGAACGCGTAGTTATACATTGACACAAGAACTGGGAAACACGCTTAATGGCCAGGGCTCAGAAAACCAATCTTTGTGGGACTGAATGCGTGAGCCTTCATTTGACGAACTCGCATAACAAAGATACGCCCTGCTTCAACAGTTGTGCATATGCAGAGTTGTCTTGTTCTGAGAAGACACCGAGAAGATTGCTTTGATGGGATCTTCTCGAGCATAGCTTGCACTACAATGGTTTCAGAGGTTACATCAGCCCAGTGTTTCGCAATATGAAAGACCGTTGTGTGAGGTAAGGATATATTTCTCGCCACTTTGAGGAGTATAACGCGCACCTACACCTAACCACACGGGCGCGCTCTTAGAGTTCGCCCCCCCCCCCCATCTGAATGTGGCCGCTGTGGTATCAAACCAGTGAACGCGCGTGTCAAGCAGCGAAAACGCCCTCGACGGCTTCCGCGAAGACCGGTTACACTGTAGCATTAAAAGATGACTCACCAAGAAGCGCTCTTGGCAGCTGTAGTAATCGCAAGCACCCTGTAAAAGATAGGCTAAATGTGTATAAACACATTGCTATAACAACGACGCAAATGAGAACACGACCACGTGGCAAAAGGAAATGCATCAATTGACCTTACAAAATATTATAGAAAATATTTAAAGAAAAACGAAGGGGTGTGACCAAGGAAATCTCAATGCTTCTGAACTGTGCCTTCTCTTTCTTTTTTTTCTTTGCTTTCTTTGCGGGGGGGGGGGGGCTTGATAGTTTTGGAAATGTGTAATTTTGTTATAGATAAATAATTAAATCTGGTATAAACTTAAGTTAAGCTAAAAACTAAAACAGTCAGGTTGGACAGGAAAAGACACACGCAGCGGGCTTTCTGTCAGTCCAATATTTTCTCTTTGCGTCATACATAGCCCTCTCCTAGTAACTAAGAAAGTCTCAACTTTCGACCCTATGAGAAATACGTTAGCAAGGGCTTAAAATACCCGCACATTGACAAATTGACAAAAGGCCGTCTTTGCCAAAGTGCTCTTAAGTGGCTCTACTTGAAGAAAAAAACCTGCAGAAGAAACTAGGTTAAAATATCGCGTGGTTCGTCATTTGCTCTGGATCAATTTTTTTCTGAAATAAAACCAACATAAATGCATAGCAGAACCATCTATATACGCAGGTTACCTCCCCGGTTCAATCAATTATTTCTGCTTTTTGTTCACTTCAACACTCCAAACGTCTCTTGCTTATTTGAACTCCCAGCTGGATAAGAGTTCAATCCACACTGAATCGCCACACTGTCTTGGAGGAGTATCTACGGGCCTTACTGGGTAGATAATCATGGCAATCTATCACCACGTGCTGAGTAGTTACGAGGCTTGTTGCTGTAGCACCCACATACATCATCTAAGCTAGCTTGAGGCCTGACGTGGGCTGTAATATGAACTTGTTGGTACAACGCAGATTGGATAAACATACCGTATAATCATGTGTGCCCGCGCGTCTGTCTTCGTCCTGTGTTTTAATCGCGCAATGGAAAAAATTATTCGAGGTCAGAATTGAGCACCACACGAGTGCACCAAAAAATAAACAACACCTCGTTCTATTACCTTTAATAGGCATGCATACATATTGTTGTAGGAAAAAAATAACCTGCCTTATTGAAGTGGGCTGTAAAAAGGGCACTTAATTTTCAACTGGGTCATTTTTAGGGCACCGACAGGGGCGTTCAGCTACACCCAGAAAAAGGAACAAACAAAAAAAAACTAGGAAGAACCCGTCTACATGCCTGCGGCACCAGCATGGCAAGTCCTAGCTCTAAAGACGCAAAGAATACGTCTACCACTGCGGGCTACTGGAACATCCTCTGCTGCGCATAGGCAACACCTATGTGGCCAAAGGAATTGCTTTATCGGATGAAAATTAACCCATCCTGACTGCCATGCCTCGGACATAGGCGGTCAGGATGCTCGTACACACGATGAACAACAACAACAACAACAACAACAACAACAACAACAACAACAACAACAACAACAACAACAACAACAACAACAACAAAATTGAATGAGCACCGAGAGGGGGGAAATAGAAAATTGATTTCAGTGTGTACTCACGAAGGCAGTAATTAATCATCTGCAAGCTCATTTTAACAGCCCAGTCTTTTTTTCTGCTGCATGGTGCACTTCTCAGACGACCACAGACATAATCGCCATCTTTTTTTCACCAAAATCACGGCGGCAAAATGCTTCCCCGCTCTGTGGCGCACTATTTCCTGCCTGGCAGCTGGACCATTGGTTGGACCAAATGTTATTGGGTAGAACTGTCGAAGGAAGAGATTTACCTACCCAAGCCTGCCCTTTGTGCAGGGAGCTATAATTTGATTCAGTATTTCTCAAAAATGTCAAGCACTTTGAATTCGACATGAATGACTAAACAATGAAAATAAAGCCAGATTTGTGTAGCCTAGATGCTTAGTTTCCTGACAACGAATTTTGCTGACAACTGTAAAAAAGCGCAATGGTGCAACTGCGACATTGCGCATTGCGACAAGACGCTCGTTCTTTACAGAGCGTGACAGCGAATAGTATAGGCTAAATGTGAATATATCGCTTCAGCATCCATCTAATTGAAGTATGGACTAATAGTACTCGCATAGTATGTTGCCCTGTGGAAATGTTGTAGGCCCGTGTGCTCAGATTTAGATGCACGTTAAAGAACTGCAGGTGGTCGCAATTTCTGGAGCCCTCCACGACGGCGTCTCTCTAATCATGTAATGGTTTTGGGACGTTGAACCCCACATATTCATCAATCAATTAAGTATGTTGCCCTCCCTATGCTGACTCGAGGTAATTAGTACATAAGTTTATGGTACACTTGGTCAAATTTCTGAAAAGAGCCATGACTATAGCACCGCTCATTCTTATTCCAGCAAAAAGAAATGATGCAGAAGCGGAAAAAGCAACTCTGCTTCGCGTATTAAAAAAAAATTCCGGAACCTCCACGGAGTGGATGATGGTAAGGTGGGTGAAGTTCCGGAGGTTTTTCAGTGATACCATGAATCCTCCGAGGAGCAGCACCCGGGTCCGCCTGGCGCCGCGCGCGTTTCACCCTCGCATTCCGGGGCCTGCTTCTCGTTAGCACGTGCAGTCTCAGGATCCGCCCGGCGCCGCGCTTGCTTGGCGTCTCGAACCACCAAGCACGATCCGACACGTGACAGTGGCGATCCAGGAGAGATAACGGGCGCTCCACCGTCGCCTCGCGCAGGCCAGCAGCAGCTAATCGGAGAGCAGCGGCACCTCCAACGCCATATAGTGTCCACTCATCCAACTGCACTATATCGCACTCATTTCTATGAGATAATGCCATCCAGGAAACTAGATAAGAAATTGAGACACAGAATGCGTACAGTGCCATCTAGTATATCGTCAGTCAACTGCAGTTTGCATGTATGAATGAATGGATGGATATGGCTGTACCCTTTGGATCGGGCGGTGGCTAGTGCCACCAAGCCGTAATACTTAATGAATCAAGAACAAGATTTATTTTTTTTTCCCTTTAAATAGTGAGGTTGAGGATTCGTACTTTGCACTGAAGGGTTTAATTTTCACTCATGCCTTAACTTTAGCCACCAATCAGATAGCCTCCTTCTATTTGATTCTACCCGCTAAAAGTCTCTTTTGCCCTCCCTGTCCCTAAACCCCAGTGCTTTGAACAACTCTGCGCCATCATCCTGAACTATAGGGTGAATCCCTTTACGGAACATTATCAAGTGTTCGGCAGTTTCCTCTTCCTCTCCACACGCACTGCATACCGTGTCTACCCCTTCGTATTTGGCTCGATATGTCTTGGTTCGCAATACTCCCGTCCTGGCCTCAAACAGTAGAGAACTACCCCGAGTATTATCATAGATCCTTTCCTTGGCAATTTCCTACTTAAAAGTTCGATAGATCTTCAGTGCGGACTTCTTAATCATGCCAATTTTCCACATGTCGGTCTCAGCTTCCTTCACCTTCTTCTTAACCGATAATTCTTTTTGGTTTGGCCCCCTGCTGTTTTCTAAGTATTTACCAGTCAATTTTCTGGTTCGCTTCCTCCATTTTGTATCGACATTCTTCATGTACAAGTAGCTGAAAACCTTCCTTGCCCAACGCTCCTCCCCCATTTCTCTCAATCGCGTCTCAAATTTTATCTTATTGCTAGCTTCCCTGCCCTCAAATGATGTCCATGCCATATCATCTTGTACTCCCTGATTTGGTGTATTCCCGTGAGCTCCTAAGGCAAGCCTGCCTATTCCACGTTGCTTAATTTCTAATCTTGCTTGAACTTCTAATCTCATGCACAAGACTGCATTGCCGAACGTCAGACCAGGAACCATGACCCCTTTCCATATTCCTCTCGTAACATCATACCTATTGTAATTCGGCAGTGCCCTGTTTTTCATTACCGCTGCATTCCTATTACCTTTATTCGTCACGTATGTTTCGTGTTCCCTTAGGTACTCGGCCCCATTGCTTATCCATACGCCCAGATATTTGTATTTATCTGTTATCTCTAGCGTGACCTCCTGTATTCTAAGCTCACTACCTTCATTGTCATTAAAAATCATGACTGCTGATTTTTCCTTACTGAATCTCAAACCTAACCCATCTCCCTCATTACCGCAGATGTCCATCAATCTTTGCAAATCTTCCTTGTTGTCGGCCATTAGCACTATATCATCTGCGTACATCAATGTTGGTAGTGCCTGTTCAATGAGTTTTCCTTGTTTGACGAAAAAGAGGTTGAAGCCCAGTCCACTTTTCTCTAATTTGGCCTCTAATCCTTGTAGGTACATCATGAATAAGGGTGACAAAGGACACCCCTGTCTAAGCCCCCGTTTTACCTCTGTAGGCTTGGATACCTGTTTTTCCCACTTTATAACTACCTTGTTACCTTTGTAGATATCCTTTAAAAGATTAGTGACTACATCTTCCACGCCTAGTGTGTCCAGTATTCCCCACAATTCCTCTTGAACCACACTATCGTACGCTCCCTTGATATCCAAAAATGCTAGTCACAGGGGTCTGTGTTCCTTTTCTGCTATTTCGATGCACTGCGTCAATGAGAATAGATTGTCTTCCAACCTCCTGTGTTTCCGAAACCCATTCTGCAGTTCCCCCAACACCCCATCATCCTCTATCTATGCCTGCAGTCTTTCCTTTATAATCTGCATCGCCAGCCTGTAGATCACTGATGTCACTGTTATAGGACGGTAGTTGTTTATGTCAGCTTTGCCTCCCTTTCCTTTATAGATCATGCTCATCCTGCTAAGTTTTTATCTATCGGGAACTTCTCCATCGATTATTATTTTGTTCACTGCCTCTCTGAAAGCCTGCTTAGACTTCGGACCTAATGTCTTTATCAGAATAATTGGTATGCCATCTGGGCCTGTTGATGTACTACTAGGAACCCTTTTCTCAGCCTTTTCCCACTCTCGTTGTGAAAATGGAGCCATTGCGCCACTTGATTCATCCTTGTCTCTTGTGGTGCATAAAGCACTTCTTTGTTGAAACTTTTCTTTCACCCTCGTTCTTATATATTCAATAGCTTCGTCCCCTTCTAGCCTAGCACCTTGAGGTGTAGTTATAAACTTCTGCTCTAGGCTCGTCTCATTTCTTAGGGAGTTTTGATGTATCTCTGTGGAACAGCGCCATCTATTGCATGATAAGGGAGACGCTACTGGGTACGCCGGAGGAACGAGGGATTGCCCTGAACATAACGAGCTTCGCCCCTATAACCAATTCGACCTGTTACGGTGTAAATACTGGGACCAACGCCTTCCTGGGCAGTTCACTTACCGTTTGACCTAACTGAGAAGCTGGCGGGACACAGCCTGAGGCCAAAGTAATCAACAGCTAGTAGCACTGAGACACTTAATACGTCAAATAATTTCTGCGGTAGTTGGCAAGGTGCAACATTACTCACAAACAAAAAGGAAATTGTACCATTTGCGGACATTCCTTCGACTCGAGGGCTACCATAGAATTAATCAGCCATATTCCGTTGAAGGAAGCACACAGCCTTGCTATTTACACATTTTTATTAAAGTGATAGGCAGGATACGTTAGTGGCATTACGGCTGCACCGGCTACCCCTTCTCGCTTGGAAGACTAAACATGCAATAAAAATGATATTAAGGGCACAATTTGCAATGTATTAGAACACAAGGTGTCCAGATACAGCACAATCGTATCTACATGAAAGTTCAGATACATCAAATAAGTTCACACGTGAACAAGTATTGTAGCACGAGTTTAAGAAAAGTCAGTTTATTACCATGTAGACGTCCAAACTCAAACATTTTGTATTGATCGGCATATGCAGTGTAACACACTAAGACAAATAATTGCTCGTAATATAAAACACACTACCTCAAGACAACACAAGTATTTTAGCGTGAAAATAAATGCGGCATCGCGTATAGTGTATATATCAAAATGTCCATTAAATATACGATTCTTCATGAAAATTCCGTGAAGATAAATGCGACATCGCGTACAGTGTATAGATCAACATGTCCATTCAATATTTTATTCAAGAAACTTCTTGAAGGCTACAAGCGCTTTTTTCTGAGGTCCCGCCGATGACCATGCACTAACCCTAGTATTTCAGTTACTGAGGAAGTTCTATCTAAAAGCAACAAACTTGCCCGTAATATATTTCGTTATGAAACATATTTTTAACACTTGATGATTAGATGATGTACATCTTCATTAGGGTGATCGTTACACGGGCGTTTTGAGCTCTTCTTTAGAATAACCTCACTTCTTTAATCCAGCCAAGCATTCATTTCCATTTGACACATTAATGCATGGCAATGCTTCTATGCCCAGTCTACGTGACCATGGTATAGAACTTTTGTAAATGTTTTATAGAACATAAAAAAAAGTTGTGACTTAAGCTAGACCGGTGACTGAAGTTTTTCGGATCTTAGGAGAGCTTTTAGACAGTCGAGAGAGAGAGAGAGAGAGAGAGTGATAGCGAGTGACAAATTATGCGCACGTAAATCTTTGTACACGGGTGTTCTTGCATCAAACCGGCGTTCTCGCACTTGTATTCGATGAAACACCTATAAGTAGAGAGATTTGGGTGACACCAAGGGCGTTGCGACGACACCTTGAGGTTTCCTTGCCCACCTCCCACTGAACACAGAGCGCATTGAACAATATGCCAGTTAACGTTGCCATTCGCAAGACCTTTCTCGCTTCTCATATGTGAGTAATTTGTGAAGGGGATTCGATGTCAGATCTCGAGAAACATAGATAACGATCTCTACAATGACTGAAATCTGGACTTCGATTCTAAAAATATAAAAGTTCTTGTTCCACGATAATGTTCGAACACTGACACATGGTGACGAAATAAACGCTTGAAATGAGCCACTTGTGTAGCTCATGAACATGTTTATTTAGAAAATAAAAGTAATGATATGAGACAAAGGCAGTGATGTGTACGCCCGGAGACTGGCGAGCCGTCCACTGGCCGCACGGAGCCCGCAAGTGACGCGTTTGAGAAACCCTGCGTATATATACCGATAAGGTCGTTGCGTTTTGTGGTATACGGTCACGAAACTGAAAAGCTGGAAGCTCAACTTTCGTTATCCCTATTGTCAATCAAAATTTATTTCCCGGCTTAACACGCCCTAGCAGATTTTCGCAAAACTAACAATATGTTACGGTAAAACGCAAACATGACAGTGCCCTGAAGAGGGATACAGACGACGAACGTATGTGAAATGCTGGCGCGTGTGGCTCTTCAGCCATCTATAGTCTGTCTGCCGACGTACCCTTGTTAATGTGCATCGTGTCTATATACGAAGAGTCTCCATTAAAACATCAGACGAGAGGGATTTAGTACTTGTCTTTGGAGTCCTGAATTGTTCACGAGCCCTTCATGCAGCGATCAAGGGCGAAAGAAACCCGTTACGTGCGTTACGCAAGAAGCAAAAGTTATACAGAACGTGCGCACGGCGGTTAGCGCAGTTTCGCCAAAGCAGCCGGGCCCATAGATGTCTGCCTTGTTTCTTCGATGCCGGAAGTGAACGTGCGAAATGATCAGTCTTGCTCCATTTCACGGATCCTCAGAGCAGAACAAGTGTTGACCACTGTTCTTTCTCTACACGCGTGTTTAGCTCTGTCTTCGTTTTTTTTTAAAACCTGCCAACTGATGACGAGGCAAAACGTTTCGCGAATCAAATGCCATTTCCGCGATGCCGTGTCACGGACAAGACGAGCGATCTCGCTTACTCACTTCGATGACTCCGCAATGAGTGTTAGCGCATACAACGCGCTCACGTAGGAACGATTGTATTCACGAAGCGTTCGTGACGGTGACACATCTCCGTTAGCTGAGCTCGCTGTGGAAAGACATGTGCATTGATCACGCCTTTTGGGTTTCCCGTTCGTATTTTACCGTGCTCCACTTGGACGCCCTTTGGGAGCCCCGTATATCACGGTTACTCGCACGCTTGTATCGAGATGCGGGGCTATAGTGATGCGGCTCGTTGCTGTACCGGTTTGTTGAAACCGACGCCCCCAGTGCGCGGCGTTGTACGGCACGAATACACTTATACGACGACGTGCATGTGACGCGGGCTTCCTCAGCTTTGCATGCTGCTCCACCTAGGGGAAAACACGTCGCAGCGATGCTCGCTCGCTTGTAGACTGCGTTCTCGGAAGCAAAAACTCAACATTAAAAAAAAAGCACTGTCTTGCAAAATGAGCGCGTGACAACGAAGGTTTCGCCCCTTTGGCAGTACGCGAGAAAAAGTGTTCAAGTTAAGTTCCGGCATTTCGAATATGAACGTTTCACCCGTGAGCTGCATGTTTTATTTTTAATTTTGCTTTTTTTTCTCTTTTACACCTGTCGCGAATGCCGTAACACCATTTTACGGGCTTTCTCTGTCCGCTATGTATTGCTGCGTGATGACCATTCCCAGTGCACAGCTCTTGCTTTTATTTTTCTTTCTCTCTGTGTCCAACGCCCCGGGTCGGAGCAATTTATTTTTAACGATAATAGAGGTTTTGGCTGCTACAGCACGGCAACACTCATTGTCTCAAGTGCGATCTGAGAAAGTTCCCTTCACACGTGGACCTTTGCGCTCTCAATGAAATTAAGACAGACTTTCTCGCGAAATCAGGAGCGCTTAAAGGACGCATTTCGAACTACCTCGCAGAAGTTGAAGACAAAATGGCTGCAAAATAGCGCGGCGCTTAAGTGGAGCTATTTATCATCAGCTGCGGGCAATTTTAAGTCATTCCGAGAGCCCAAAGGTCAGGGAGAGTTGGGAAGGTTAGCGAAATTGTTACGTCTGTCACGTCTCCGTGGGTTTGTGTGACACAGACGGCGCTTTCTTATACAATGTGATGCGAGTTCGTGCCTCTGGAACATTTCGGTCATCAGAAGTGTCACGAAAACAAACTGCCTTTTGCCTTTTAGCGTAGATTGTAAACGCACAATGTCCATAACCACCTCGCGATTGTTGGCCGTCTCAAAGTATGACGTGGTGTGCGAGTACAGGTTTCACTGACAACCTAGTGCACTCAATCTCGCACATATAGTAAGTGCACTCCATTGTGCTCGCCTCATGAGGACGCCCTCCTTGTTCTCCGCCAGTACTCAACGAAGCTAATTGAACCACGCGTTCGGGCATCATCTTCGCGACCACGGAACGCTTTGTTAACAAATGGGAGCGCGCAAGCACTATTCAGCAACTGCACTGCGTCAGCCAAAAGAGGGCCAAGGCATATATTATACGTTTGTTACGTGACTGTTGTGCTCAGCAATCTCAACGAAATGTGCAAGTTATCACGACCTTCTGCAGTTGTAGGGCGGCACATTCCGTCGACAGCACGCACGAAGACTACCTCGACGCTTCGTCTGGACTACTGCAGGGTCAAGAACGTGCATCTTTCGGTGCGCATTATTATGCGTATGGAAACTGTCATTGAAGACCCAGCCGCCCGCACTAGATCGCCGACTGCGCAAGCGATACTATATATCCGTAGCTCCGAAAGCAGCTCCTCCCACTGCGCTAAGTGAGAGCGAAGCAAGACGAAGCTTGCACACTTATCAAGAGCTCTCTAACAGCTTTATAACAGCCGGCGTGCAGTGCGTACGGGACCCGATTGCGCCTAGCGATCTGCATCAAGACCGGTATATGACGTATCAATAACGAAGGATGAGCTATACGGCCCCGAGCCGCGGCTTCTTGTCCTTATTGGTGCCCTTCGAGCCGAGCCGGCAAGAAAAAATTCGGCGCCCATCGAATCGCGACATGAGCGCGCTGCACACGCCTCTCCGAGCGGCATTTGGAGTCCCATTAGAGCACAGTGCAGCGCGCCCCCGCGGCGATGTTTGGATAAGGTTTCAGAACGTCGGGTCAGCAGCCCGACAAGGGGCTTGCACACAAAGCCACAGATAAGTTAGCCGGTGTGGCTCCACCGCATTGCTGAGGACCTCGACGAAAAGGAGTGAAGGAGCGTTGGCGCGGCCATAGCTTTCATAGAGTGCCGCCACAACAATGCGCGATTCACCGGCGAGCTCGCGTCTCAGAAACGGGGTCACCGGCGGCGATCTAACGAAACAAAAGCGTGCGGCTCCGCGTCACCTGTCTCCGTATTATACCTCATTCATCGCCCCACTCGCGGGATTCGTCTTCCACGGGCGTCGGTGGTCTTTTGTTTCTCGCCGAGCCATCGCGGAGCCGCCGTTGCTCGTTGTGCCTCGCCAAGCCCCCCATCGCACGCCGCGTTTTGTCAAATGGCTCCTTACTTGTTTTTTTTATACGCGAAACCACATTGAAATACGCGACGAGGCCCGTGGCGAGCCGAGATGCGGGGCGTGCGAAATGTATCTCGTCGCGCCTTGTCTGACCTTCATCAGGGTCATCTTTTGTATAACATGCGTGGGCTCGCGAAAAAAAAGCATGCACTGCAGCCTGCTCTGGAAGCTTGAGCGGGACCCGATCAATGAGGGCAGCCAATTCGCGGGGCTGCAAGGTAAGGATGATACTTTTTTCATATGCAAAGGTCATATCTCCATTCCTTCGTCACAGGCGCAACGTCAAGCACTCCGCTCAATCTCAGGTTGGTGTCCCTATGCACTTGAACAACTTCGTGAACACAACATCCTTACTATAGCTGGTGGCACGGCGCACCGGCATTTTGTGAAGCAGTATGCTACGGCAGCGCTGCACGGAACCAGATGAGAAGAGAAACGTAGATGCGTTTAAGAGGACTATCTAACGGGCTAACGGGGCAGTCTCGCCTTGTTACTCCATTGAACGGAGTTTGTGCTAGCAAAGTAAAAAAAAAAAAAAAGTTGCGCAGACCAAGGCGCTTGTATGTACACGGGTGACCGCTTTTGCTTCGCAGTGCTCGCGGGAGTTTCACCCTTTCTCTGGAGACGTGCGCGACAATCTAGCGTTCCTCGTCGCACGGGCGAGAAAATAGAAAGAGCCGCGGAGAGGGCCATTTATAAACGGATCAAGTGATTTGCGATCGTGCGACCACAAAATCTGGGGACGAAGAGGGAAGGTGGACGTCCTACGCCGTCCAGATCCTCCGAGTTTTCGCATAGGTGGCGATAAGGTCCGTATTGATGCCGACGTTATGTATATCTGTATATTCCACCCGGTTTCCAGAGGCTTGCTAGAGCGGCGAGTTCAGCAAAGGGGGGCGTATTAAAATTCTACTGGGGCGAAACATCGGTGGCGGTAAATAAAGACGTCAAAAGGCTCATCCATACACCTGCCCGAATATCGCGCCCATTTTATCTGCACGTTGAATATGCACATCGTCTCTTATCGTTCTCCGAAGTTCCTCGAACTTGGAGACTTCTTCAAGCAAGGATTTTCAGGCTCCCATGGTCGCGGGACTAAGTAAAGCGCATACCCAAAAAAAAGCAAACAAACAAAAGAGCCTTTTATTTTTTATTCTTTATTCTTATTTTCCCGTCATTAAGAGCCCATAAGCCACACAAATAGGTTCTCTCAGAGGAGATTATCTTTGGTTTCATTGTCAATTGTACACTAATAAGGTCATTGGTGTTGTGTTGCTTGATTAATTTATGGACGCACCGTTAAGGAGCCTCGGAGAACGTGACTAAATACTATACAGTTTGCGTGGCTCTTAAGATTAGGAAATGCAATCACGAAGAAAGTGAGAAAATAAAAGTTAAACACAAAGTGAGCTAAAGTAAAACTCAAACGTGGATTGTCACAGTTAGACAAGTCTACTGCTGCAACAAACTTCTGCAGAAGCTTCCAGAAACGCTTTTGAACTGCCAACTGTAGTGTATAGATTCCCATAAATCTTGCTAGAACAAGCACTTTGATGTTTCGATCATAAATAATCATAGGTCATTTTCACTGCTCACTGTTTTTTTTATTACTCCCTGCTAATGAGAACTGTATGGTTTAGGAGGCCCAGTTAGGCAAAACTGCGTAGGCCTTTCATCCCGTGTAACGTATGTCTAAATGAAACAAGTTAAAAAAAGGAGAGAGAGAGAGAGGTCTTTGTAGCATCTTGTTGTACGCAGAATACGTGTGAATGGCATTTTTTTTTTTTTGAGAGAGCACAACATTATACCCGACTGCATCGAACTACTTACGGGCAAAAAGACTAAACTATCGAGTGGTCTGTAATAACGAAAAATCGTCACGGTGAACTGACCGCGTACGGGCTGCCTGAATCACTCACTGCCTGGCTCGCTCTTCTGACGCGGTCAACGAGTTCCTTATATAGTTAACCTCATTTCGCTGTCCATTTCAGGACTTCCCGTACTGCGTATCGGCGCCTGCATAAGTGGCGGCCACAGGCACGGCCGGACTGAGCATTCTGCAGAGGCGGTTCTTTAACGACGGATGAAAGGAAAAACAGTGACTCCAACATGAGGACACTGACCAAACCTGCGAAATGAGTGAAAGAAATGAAATAGGTTTGGAGGAGCGTCAGGTCAAACAAAAAAAAAGAGAGAAGGTACTGTACACTCGAACAACTTTTCGTAGTTAAAGAAAAAGACAGCATTCAGAAAGAGTGGCACGAACAGTCACCTCCAAAAATTTTATTATGAACATTCATCTATAGCGTGAGAGTTATTCGTATGTTAGCACCGCCTTCGCTGTGCGAATGCGTATACATGCCATACTATGTCCGCGCACAGTACAGCTGCACTTCTTTTCTGGAGGTCTGGCCACCCGCCAGTCAGTCAGTCGGTCGGTCAGACCTTCCCTTCTTGTCTCGTATATGCAACGACTCCACGTTGCTGCGAAAGGTTGGCTGGCACGGCGCTGTGAGCGTGTTATTTGGCTTAGAAGGGTGCCTGTCATCATTCGCATATTCAGCTCGTAAATTTCGACTGCTCCACCGGGAATAAGTGACGACCAGAGGCGCCGCTTTATCATCTCTGGAGCGGCAGTTAGTGTCATCACCTTGACAGTTCTCGATATTTTATTGGGCCAGTTTCCTTTCATGGGTATGTATGTAGTAGTATGTACAAGTAGCGGTGGTTGTTGACACCGTACTCACCTGATAGTCACAGCAGTAGGCGTGCCTTATGACGGCGGCGCCCGTTTAGTAACGTAGTGGTTGGCGAAGCAGTGACGCTTCGATGAAACAAGTTCGACGCCTTGACGATAAATTAGTCCCCCGTACCGCTACAGTTACAGCGTATACCGCTATTTGTCACCTTGCTACTGCACTTTGACTGCCGTTAGGAAGAACGTGTCTTCATCTGGAGAAACTGATACTGAAGTATTACTTGAATCATATGGAGGTATAGACGCACGTATACTGAATTATTATGACGGAAAAATAAGTGGCTGCCGATCTAAGTATTGAGCGCCGTAAGGCCTCACAATATGCGGCTTATATAACGCTTAGCGATTTTAAACCTGTTTTCCCTTTCCAGCACTACATTATCAAATGTCGACAAGAATGCGCTTCGTGTAATGCCGAGTGTGAATTTGTTCTTTAAGCACGCCCTTGGAGGAAAACGTGAGGGGGGAGGGGGGGCATTGGAGACACTAGAAAAACCAAGAAGAAAACTTATTCTTGTGTCCACTATGGTGCCTCATTAACCATAGCGATGCAGTATAGTACGCGCAGGCACGCCATTGACAGGTCTATGTACAAGTACACTGAAACGCACGGTAACACTTACTGACCAGTGCAAGGGGTATAGCGGTAAGGACGACAGTTAACTGCAATATTGACAAGACAGTACAACTCTCTTCGTGTGCTCTTTTGCCCCGTCTTGTTGACGTTGCGATGGCCTTCACTGTACTGATTTATGCCGCGTCGTCTAGTTGAACGACAGCTATGCGAACCCGGTGATCGGACATGAACGGCGAAACTACAGTTTCTGACCACCATTACTGCTGTACCAATGACAGTTTAGGTATCGGGAACGGGAGAGGGGTGGTTTTGAGGGACAGTGGTGCGCTACACCTTCCGCAATTCTCGTCGTAAACAAGCATGACGCTTGTCACCGTTGACGAGAACGTCCGCTCTTTTTGACCTATGCGCGACCTCGAGGAAGGAAGCGACAGAGAGCGCTCTCGGGCCGCTGTGCCCCAATTGCCCGCGCCATTACGAAATGTCAGTCATATGTGAAGAACATACGTCAATGTCCTCTGCATTACGTTCGAAGCTTTCTCTGCGAGCGTCTGTATAATCGTGCATAGAACAGCGTATACTGGTAGAGCAGAGCCAGGGATGTGGGGTTAAAAAAGTCCAAATCAGATGCTAGAAAAAAAAAGTCCCCGTTTCGCCTAAAAGACAAAGCGCTGTAAATTTTCAAATTTGGTTGTGTCCACACACACACACACACGCACACACGCACACACACACACACACACACACACACGCACACACGCACACACACACACACACGCACACACACACACACACACACACGCACACACACGCACATACACACACACACACGCACGCACACACACACACACACACACACACGCACGCACACGCGCACACACACACACACACACACACACACACACACACACACAATGTTTGTTGAAACCTCTCCTCTCCACCGGAAAAAGGCCTGGCTACGCCCCTCAGCGCTCCGCTTTCAAGAAGGAAAATTAGAATTAAGTTAATTGGTACTCACTCTTGAGCAGTCCCTTTCGTTTCCCAACCCCAGAAAGAGCCTAAAGGAAATAGGCAGCACTACATTCCGAATTCTTCAAGAAACGACGAAAAAAGGGCGTGCGGCCTAAAGTAGATAAAGACGATGTCCCCGAGGAAAAGGAGGCATTCCACGGGCAGCGCATTACTAGCGTGTTAAGAGGAAGACGAAAACTCGACACAATGATGGAGAAAGTGGAAGGCAAAAAAAAAACGGAGAGAACAAAACGAAACGGGCCCGTACGCAACGAGAGATGACATGCCGGGCACGTTGTGGCTTTCGATGCGCCGACGTGGTCCGTGTGACAGCAAGCGTATACGTTTCTCGACGAGTGCCCGCTCAGTGACAAACGAGCCGGCGACGCACTGGTTCTCGCTCCCCCTCTCTTTTATACTTTGTGTGTGCGACTTCAGTTAGCTCTGCGTGGCGTGCCAAGAGAAATGATTCAAGGAGAAAACAGAACGAGGAAGCAGCCGCGCTAGCCATGGTATCTTTTGCGCCAGTGTGCACGGAAGAAACGAAAAGGCAAGCAAAACTTGCGTCTAACAAGGCCAGAACTCGAGCAACTCTCGCGTTCCTTCAAGTATAGGAAGGAGAGCTGGTTATGAGTAACAAGATATGTGGCCACTCAGAAACCTAATTGCCCGGAAAGTTAGCGCGGCTTTTTTTTTGTATATGTGAGACAGCGCGTTGCTTTATTATATTACGGCCTACAGCCGCTGCCAGCGCTTGTTTTGTTATATTTCCCGTCCTCATCTTGATTTAGAACTTCTGTTGTCTTTCTCTCGTGATTTCTCGAACTGCGGCTGCACGCAACCCGCTGTGACGAGACAATACGAGCTTTCTTACAAGTGGTCATTGCACTCGCAGGAGCTCCCACGACTGGGCGGCTGGGCACGCCGTTACGTCAGCTGTAGTGTCAAGTAAATGAATCATCTGCTGAGAATCCGAGATTGCGTTGATAAAAACGTACAGTGGGTTGCGACTGCGCAATGACGAAGAATGAGGCTGCGCCCTAATAAAATGGACATGGCGATGCTTCATCTTTTCAAGGAACTTCGCGGAATGTGCCTCGGGCATAAATATGGCGGTGCGTGTGTAGGTATTTCTCGTAACTCTGATATATGAAGTCCCGAACGTTGCAGCAACGCCACCTTGCAAGTGTTTCACTAAACAGTTAGACCCGTTACCCCCCTCTCCCCACTCCCATTCCCTAAATATTACAGGCACTGTCTCTGGTGCACAAATAGCGACAGCGCCTTCCTTTTGTTCAAACTTCTCTTTTTACTTTTCGATCTTGCAGCGCAAAGTAAAAATAAAAAAAGTATAACGTCAAACGATGGATCCAGTGGGCGGAAACATGTGGGCGCGTTTGAGAAGTTCTTCCACAACATGCGCCTTTAATCACTAACTGACATATTCAACAGGCATGTTACACACACCATTCGCCATAGGATTATGCACAATAAACGAATAGGCCATCTTTACATCATAAAAATGATGGTGCTAACAACTTTGTTGTGAACTCCGGCGTACTCGAGGCCGGGGCTGCATAATAGTATTTTCCAGTAGCGTATACGTATCCGGCCTGCGTATTCATATAGCGTACGTTCCACGGTGCACTTTTGTTTTTCCCAGCCCAAAACATCAGTGCTCTAGCCGATTAAGCTTTGCCTTTCTGAAAAAAAAGCCTTTCACAACAAGTTCTCAAGCACTATACGCTATGCTGCTTCAATCACCTCAGACACGTTCAAATTTCAATGAATTGTGTTACTCGAAATTATTCAATATCGCATCGGCCGATGGCAAGACAGGAAGCGTGTTTGCTTTAATTAGGCGGGAGCTTTCTTTTACAAAGGTTACATATAAGCTTAGCAAAACTAATTACAAGCATACGAACATCCACAGCAACATGTCAACTGTAAAAGGTACGGAGAGAAGAGGATCGACGAAAAAGAAGGGGATAGAGGGGAACCCAGCTCCACTAAAGCTAACTAGCCTGGCAACGTACCTTAGCAAATAAAACGAAAAACAAACACGCACGGCAAGGTCGTGCAATGGGCGTAGCTGGGTGGAAGTGTCGACGCTTTGAGTGCGTTTTTGCTTGCTCGCCGCTATACGAACACACTATTTCTCACTGTTTCCTCTATTCACCAATGTCACTGCTTCCTGTCTGGGGCATTTCTCTTTTGTGTATCGTTCACGTTTTGTGCGCCCAGCCGGAAACGCCCACCGACGCTCGCCAAATGGAGTAAGGAAGCTCCACTAAACGCGGATCCTCTTTGCTTCATCTGTCAGTGCGTTTGCCGAGAGAGGCGTACTGTGGCGCGTGCACAGCGAAGACTGCTTGCGTCATCAGAAACCTTCGCTGGGCCATCCTGTGCAGATCAAGTCACGAGTGGCTTCTGATAGCAGTCCAAGCATGGCCGTTTAGGGGAGTGTTGACTCCTACAGTGATGAGGAATCGTGAAATATAATGTTGCTTCGAAGCAGGCGTTTCGACTAGAGGACTTGTCTTCATGAGGGTGGCGACAGGTTTATTATTATTATTTTCTTTACTTAAGAAATCTTGCCTTTGTTGCTGCCCTCAAGCAGATAAGGCATGCTGCCGGAACGGTGTCTTCAAATATTTAGGTTTCAGGTATACTTGGCCATATATACTTATGCAAACATATTGGCGTGAAGCATAGGAGGAGAAAGAACACTGCAGACGGCTCCTGTCTACAATGCATTTATTTTTCCTCGTCTGCCACAAGCCTAGAGGTGTACTTACCTTGGCTTCAGCGGCATTCATTTCACAACGATTTTTGATCACCTCTCACAGCAGTCTCGTGGGAGCGGCCCGCTGCGCGTTGAGTCGTGTACATCAGGACTTCCAACAAAGTCTCGCATCCATTCATTCATCTCACAGCAGCGTCTCCTTTTTAGCAAATACATCCCTTCATATTGTACTTACGGCTGCCATGTAACTGGTGCGAAACTTGTGAACAATGGCTGGTAGTCATTATATCTTATAAATTTTCCCATTCTTTTCCTCATGGTGGGTAGCACACCCGTTGTTCTAAATGGCTTCATATCTCTGTATTTCCTTTATCTCTAGTGTTCCTTGTTCCTTTTGGCAGCACCTTAATGGGTCAGAAGGGGACGATGGTGATTTGGGGTGGTGAGAAATAGTACCACTGAATCCAACGTAGATTTCAGATACGCTTTGTGTGGTATGTTTGAAAAGGCCATCCGTGCTCGCACTTAATGTTGTTCCTGTATTGCATTGTAAATAGTGTAGTCTACGACTGAGTGGCTGTGGCCCCGCCGCGGTAGTTTAGTGGTTAAGGTACTCGGCTGCTGACCCACAGGTCGTTGGATCGAATCCTGGATGTGGCTGCCGCATTTCAGATGGAGGCGAAAATGCTGTAGGCCCATGTGTTCAGATTTGGGTGAACGTTAAAAGAATCCCAGGTGGTTGAAATTTCCGGAGCCCTTCACTACGGCGTCTCTCATAACCATATGGTGGTTTTGGGACGTTAAACCCCACATATCTATCGAGTGAGTGGCCGTATGTGCTATGTGTTTATCAGTGTATATATCAGTCATCACCCAGCACCTCGAGTATCATGTCACGCGTATAACCAGACAAACATCTCCAGCTCATCATTAAAACATTCATTAAACATTTGCCCCTCAAGCAAATAAAAAATTAAAGTGACAACTTGATATCAGAACGTGGCTAGCACAAACTGCGAATCAGCGCACTCTAGCACTCGCCTATTCTGCAGGGGCCAGTCATCGTCGCGAAGACACAGTGTATGCTGGGGCCATATACGTCGCGCTATCATGTCGTGGTGCCATGATGCGAGATGCGGGTCGCGCGCCAGGCCTGCACATCGTCCATACGCCGCGCCTGGATAGATGGCTAAGAGAGAGAGAGAGAGATTGGAATGTGCGTCTGGTTCTCTGTGCGGGCGCGTGTTTGTGTCAAGAGGAACATCGCGATCATGCATACCCACTGCCACTGAAGGCCAACACATCGAGTCCCACGTGACCTTGCTAGAGGTCAACTCGAAGCTGACCTGCTGACCTGGGCGCTCTTTCGGTTCTCGAAAGTGAATGCACTTTTCCTTTTGTTGCGACTGTTGCCGACGAAGGAGTAAGGGAAGATAAAAGCTACTAAACAGGTTTACCAAGGCTCATGTGCATATGAGTACAACTATAGAACTCTGCCTTTTGGAAACTGGGAAGTAAATGAACTGTATCCGCAGCGCGTGTAACGTTAGTTAAGCAGGGCGAGCGCTTTCACTATTTGTTATCTATGTGTACGTGTTGCTGTGTGCAGGTATTTTCCACACATGTACCGGATCATGAGTGATTGTATGGCTTTGTGACCGAAACCTTTTTTTTTTTTGGGTCAGCACGCTCAAGCGTATCGCACCTCTGACCTTCCTGAGACCGTTCTTCTGTATTTAGTTCGTTCTAGGAGGGTGCAAAATCACCTTGGTTATGAAAGAGGAAGTTGCATTAGTTGCATGGTACAGCGGTAATGGACACGCAGCCCCGATAAAGTCATGAAGCCCAAATGATCGTGCAGAACCTGCAGGAGCTTCATATGCAGCATCATCAGCAAGTGAAGATGCGGCATCGACAGCAACTTCAGTTACAGCAGCGCAGCAGATACGACAGCAGAGCCTGATCAAGCAAGTTCCATCCGCCGCTACAACAGCCATCCGTTAAATGATTCAACTGCCGACTCCACTAATGTCTTCGCACTTCCTGCTTGGCAAATGCGGAACGTGCTTGCCTCAAGACTTCAGCGCCGCTAGTCTTCAGTTAACGGGTGTCGATCTGCGACGTCGAGGGCTACATTGACAAACGCAAAGAGATCATCTGTGGAAGCATCGTTTCTTCTGCGGTCGACACTCGAAAGCGCGACTAAGACACCACCGCGACCTCAGGTTAGCGACGTCGTCCTGCTGCACTACAATGTCTCGTCCTACAGTTCTGCGAACGCTGACTAGAGTGATCAAACTGTCCCCATATATAACTTACATTCTAGGAGCATACGCAACCTCGCCTGCCAAGGGAGTGTGTTACAATATGCAGAAAACGAGGGGGGGTGGGGGTGGAGCAACAGCCACTTTCTGAGCAACAGCCACTTAAGCTAACTCGTTCAGCTGTGCCATTCCTTCAATACAGCCGTCTCCGTCTGGGTTCAGTTTCCTCCTTCGTCCTTTCGCTACACGGCCATCAAAGAAGCCAGATTTATCGCAGAAAAGCGTCCACTAAAAATATTTAACAATATTTATGCCTCTTACATAATGTCAAGGCGTTAGTTTTCCCCTTGCCTTCTTCGAAGACGAATAGAAACACAAAACGCATATAGGCAGATGTTTGTCTATATATATTGAGTCTTACACGTCACGTGCCAGAAGATAACAGGAAGTGAAATTTCTCCCGCTAAGTCGATAGCGCCCCAATTTCAGCGCTAAGTAGCCAATCATCGTGTCTCGGAGGCGTGCGCTTTTGATTCCGCTCGTGTTTCAATCACCCTTCCGTCGCCACAACCTGACACGCGCGTCTTCTCCTCCTCGGTCGTGACAACGGTCCACGCTGGCCATTCTGTCACGCCCGTCCATCGGAACGAAACGTCCAATCAACTCTTCCTGCTCACTGCCGGTTGAGCGACTCCTTATAGGCCCATAATGGCATCGCATGCTGCAGCGCACGTACACAGCGAAAAATAAAGACGCGCAAGCACGCAGAGTAAATGAGGCCCCTCCTGTAGCGCATGCCCCTGGTCAGTCAAAGAGTTCAAATGCATGTATGCATGCAGAAAAGAAGAGGAGTATAGGAAACTAATCTTAGGTTGCACATTATGGGCGAGCAACGCACGTCTTTACGAATTCGCCGCGCGCGCGCGCGCACGTGTCAGTCGACGCCCCTGCCGAGTCAGACTATTCCGTAGAAAGGCGGCAATAGCATAGCCGTCCGTGCTCCTGAAAGCGCGAGTAACGCGAGCACGTGTTCTTATATGCACTCGCAAAAGGATCGAGCAGCAGCTCGAACGAACCCCGCTTGTACACCCCAAGAAGACAAAGTTCGCTTGTCCATAGGGTAGCGTGCCTCATTTACGATGCGATCCAGGTCAGCGTTCCTTGCCGCGGTTGCTGCGGCTGCCACTTTGCTGCTGCGTTTTCGGCTCCTCCGTTATAATGCAGCCGTATCGCTCGCGCGGTTGAAGAAAAGGAGCGCCTCCGACACTGAGCACGCGCCGGTTCGTTCGAAACGAGAGATGCATGTACAGCAGCTCTTCCTAACAGCGTGGCGAGAAAGCAACAGTATATCTCAAACGCTCTTAGGTGCGTGGAGTTCACCCGCGATCACTGTAGAGAGGCCTATCTGGGCGGCTCAGCCTGTGTTGGCCGCAGCGCGCATCACCGAGAATACTCAGCGTCGCCGACGCCGTGCTGTCGGGCACTGGAAGTCGTGGTGCGCGTGCACCAGCGGCGCACGAACGTGGAGGCAGAGCGACGCCCGCTTTCAATTAGTCTAAATGGAACGTGTCCCGAAGCGTTGCTGCAGCTTCGGCCTCACAGCTGTACGCAGATCGCCGGCCCGGCTATTGAGTTTGCAGCGCATGCGAGGATACAGATGGGGCGCGCCGGTGAAAGAATAAGGTCCCAGAGCAATTTGCAAGACGGGAGGATCTTTTTTTAGACGCCGTGCTCACGTGAGCAACGGTGGGGGTGCGTATATAGTCAAGTTAACAAACAAGTAAAATACTAATGATTGATATGTGGGGCTTAACGTCCCAAAACCACCATATGATTATGTGAGACGCCGTAGTGGAGGGCTCCGGAAATTTCGGCCACCTGGGGTTCTTTAACGTGCACCCAAATCTGAGCACACGGGCCTACAACATTTCCGCCTCCATCGGAAATGCAGCCGCCGCAGCCGGGATTCGAGCCCGCAACCTGTGGGTCAGCAGCCGAGTACCTTAGCCACTAGACCACCGCGGCGAGGCAAAATTTGACAGAATGGTTCACCTTCAGGCAACGAGTCTTTCATTCCCGAGAATGTAGGTCATTCGTTCTTCAGATCGGTCGTCGGCTCTTGTAAATTAAAGTGCAGCATTCCTCTTCGCGAGCGTCTTCCTCGTGCGCGGGCTGCGATAAGTGAACCGAGGCGTTCGGAACCTCACCAGTCGTCCCTCGCTTTTCATTCTAGAGCTAAGAAGAGAGAACGCGAAGTAAGCCTAGCAAAGATAGATAGCATACGTACATACCAGACATGACATTCGAGAGCTCCTATAGGATCGTTGCTCCGCAATATGCACCCGCGCTCACTTTAGCGGGCTCCCGCGTGTACGAATGTACTCGGCTGAAACGTTAACGTCGTGAAACGAGAAGTAACATCCCGCTCCAACGATAAAACTTCTCGATTCGGTTTCTTTCTTACTTCATCACATTCCAGAGAGCTGCAGCCAGAGAGCTTAACAAAATAAACAAACACAGAACACCGCAGTAAAAGACGCAACAAAAAACAAATGTACCGAAACGCTCGCAGCTACTGATCAGTATTCAGAGGAATAAGCGCGGCACGACCCTGTTTCGGCCACCGCGCATTGGTGCAACCCTTGCGGGTTACACCGCAAATGCACGCGACGCCCCGAAATCAAAGCGATTCCAATTCACCTCGGGCTGATGCAAGGCGTGGCGCTGAACAGCCGTATATGCGGACAACGCTGAGGAAAAAAAAATACACGGTAAAACGGGCGACGCCGCGCTAAGAACTATATAAAAACGATCCTTCGCTGCATGCAGCTTCCTCTATACGGCGTTCAGCGCGTGTTTCGCATTTCATTGACTCATTATTTTTCTTCTTTGCCGAGACAGGCTCTGCGACAAATAGGCCCCGCTGTTCTTATTCGCCCTTGTCTCGGCTGTTTCGGGTTATCCGCCGCATTTTACAGCCCCGCCAGACGAGTGGCTGAACCCGCCGACGATACAGTGTTACCGCGCAATGCGTCCCGGCGTATCCTGAAAGTCATCGCTGCAGCGTTAAGTGCTCAGGCGGCTGCATCGATCATAATCAGCGGGTCCCTTCTTTGCACGTACTGATTTCGCTCAGACTGTGGTATTACCGACTTTGCACGTAACCTCTTTTTTATCCCGCCATCCCCCTTTCTAGTATATTTCACCACGGCTCGAACCAATGTTAAGGTGTGAAACTGGGTCCTTCATTAGCTCATGGTTATCGCAGCATGCGACTGCTCAACAAACTTCAATATGGTGTCATGCCTCGTTAGCGTCGGCTCTTCGTGGAAGAATAATACTTCATTAGGTACGAAGCACTTAATTGGCTAGGTTTGTCGGCGTCTCTTGTCGTCGCGGCGTGTCGTCCAGTCATGGTCCATCATAAATATGACTTAACGTGACGACGCCATCCTACCATGGCGTCATGATGTAGCAAGGTCGACAAAATGCGTGACGCAATCATGAGCACGTCATGATTGCGTCACAGAAGTGGCGAAGCACTTTAGGGTCTTGGCTTGTCAGCCTCTAATGTCAGGGTCTGCCATGTAGTCGCGGTTCGTTATAAACAAGGGTGTGCGCCACAAAAATGGGGTATATCCCACTATTCGCCACCGATGCAACAAAAATGAAGAAGTCAACACTTAGGCTAACAAATAGCTTACGGCGTTAGTGCAGCAAAAACATCGTTTCCTATATGCCATAGGGAACGGAAACCGGACGACGACGACGACAACAACAACAATGACAACAACGACAACAACAATGACAACGACGACAACAACAACAACAAAAGAAGAAGAAGAACAAGAACAAGAACAAGAACAAGAAGAACAAGAACAAGAACAAGAACAAGAACAACAAGAAGAAGAAGAAGAAGAAGAAGAAGAAGAAGAAGAAGAAGAAGAAGAAGAAGAAGAAGAAGAAGAAGAAGAAGAAGAAGAAGAAGAAGAAGAAGGCGACGTGCTTCATATTTCCCTGGGATTCAGGTCAATGGAACTGAAACACCGTTTCCTGCACGCTTTGCTCCTCTCCTCATTTTATAGCTTGAGTGTATACGTATAAGAACGCCGCATAAATTCATAGCTTGTAAGTTATGCCCAGCCGACATCCAATAAAAATTCACAACTGAGCAACATGCTTGCACGTTCTGTTGGCTTATCTCTATGTATATACTTCCTTGAAGTACGTACGACTTCTTTGTGAAGATGGCGCATCGTATGTGACACCCGCTGAATATATTTAGCTATAGTCGTATTGGTATAACTGTAGTTCGTATATTGATATGACAACTGTCCTTCATTGAAATTAAGAAGTTTGAGGTGGGTAGAGATGAAAATTCCGAATACGGCCTGTCACCATAGGCAGCGCTATTGAACTGCCGTGCATAGGGGAATGACGCCTGTCCTCCCTTTAGCAGAAAATGGATAGGAGCGGTTCAAGGTAAGAAGAAAGAGTGAAAAGGAAAAGAATAATAAGGCTACATTCAAGGAAAGTTTAGCACTCATCACTGCATCATAAAAGGTACATGCGCGAACTGAAACGCGAAAAACGACTAGCCCACATTTAGGTCCATCGTAATGAACGTTGTTGCTTTATACGCGCGTCCACTTCCCCGTATATTCGTCGTTGAAATTTACGGCATGTGTGACCTTGCGGCCAACGTCGTTCACTTTTTCGGTTTCGGCAATAACAGCGATTGGTATACCTTCTTCAATGCCTGAAGTATAAATTTATCTTTATATATATTGTCTTTCTACCGTTTATTTGACATCGACTAGAGGTTATTGGTATTTTCACACTTTTATTACAGTCTAGCTCGTTCTGAATTCGCCGCAATCATCAACAAGGCCGGGCGCAAAATGAAGATCGTTTCTTTCATTTTGCTTAGCGGAATGTTGGCAAGCGCCAAGGATGACAAATATTTTGGAACACGTCAAATATACTGTGTATGTATCTCGCCCTATGTGGATGACTACACAACGCACGGACATATTTTACGAGTTTAATGCTGTGTTTCAGGTTCGTTTGTCGGTGCTCACTTTTCTTAGAAATGACCACACGGAGTCGTTAATTGTTCATCGATGCAAGGTTAATCGGTTCGACGACTTCAACCTTCAGCATAAAGTTCCAAACATACGAGCTTTGGTGTTTTGTATGGAGTGCCGCCAACATGGTCGTAACGGCATTGACTCATCGCTCCATCTCAAAACTAAGCACGATATATGGTACAGGCGTTTACTGTGAACGAATACGAACTAATACGCCCACTTTTTTGTAATCGATTTGCTGTACAACAGAGTCAATCATTTCTTTTTCTTTCACTTCTAAAACTTCTAAAAAGTGTCACGAGATCCACTGGTGCTTCTGACCACAGCTCACAGAATAAATCGGCTGAATCACGCCTGCATATAAGCAATATTAACAGTCCTAAAGTATCTAAATATAGCCATTCCACTGAAACGTGAAGACACACATTCCTTCGTGCGAATTTGTACTCCGTGGGTATTTTTATGTCACATTCATACTGATAGCTTTTATCTGACTGTAATTAAAGGTTAGGATATGAAGCTCTACTAAATGCCGTAAGAAATGAAGAAGTAACGTGACTTGGGAAGCACTTCGCATCATCCTGCGCTCTCTGTAACCTATCACGCCTAAACCTATCTGCTGGCGTAAACCATTTCAAGTGTTGTGCCGCTAATACAAAGTACGTGAAGTTAAACCCAGTTCAAGTACGCCTACTTGCAGCCCAAGTGATATCTTGCCATAATTTTGCATGCGACGTACACTTGCTACCCATAGAAATGCCAGTTTTCTGTTGCTTTCAGCATGTCTCACGTTCCCCCAACAAGAGGCAGCTGATCTTAGAACTTGTCTTGTCAGTCCTCTCCTCCGTAAGACGTATGGAAGCCCTTGTCTCTACGCCAACGCAAGAAAAGATCGAACATAAACCAACACATTTAGCTTCTGGGACCCTTTCTAACAGCATCAGAAGGGGAAGTTTGCTAAAAATAGCATTTCTCTACCGGCATATCCTTGCATTCTCGCTTTCTTCGCTGCAGTGGTATAAGCTTCACTCGTATCGCAATTGAAACCCTTAAACCGCACCCAAGCAAGCAACGCAAGGTGGTTCTTTAGGTGATATAGATTCTTTGTACGCGGAAGTTCAAGGGGCACATATGTGTGCGCGACTTTACTCGAGCGAGGTTACGGAGACAACGCTCTAAGCGATAACCATCTGTCGAGTTCTGTAGAGGAAAAGCGGCAATCTCATACAGAAGGCCATGCCTCACGAGCTGTGTACGGCATCTTTCGCGATGTGAAACCGAAGACGCTGGCAGTAGGAAACGCTCGGAGCCCGCCGTGGGGCATCCACCGTGGTGACCTGTCTCCACTGGAGTTACTTTTCCTTTCTTCATTTATTATCTGATTCTCCTGGCAAAGCTACAAAACAAACTTTCGATTAGTGGCCCCATGACGAGATGACTCTTTTTTTTTACTGCCGCTGATGCGTTTTTCAGAATTGGCCAATGGCTGTTAAGTGTATCGTGAACACTTCATAGCGTGTAACTCTGCGTGCACGTGCAATAACGTGAACCTATCTTCTCCTTAGTAATTCTAATCTACTCTCATAAGGCACAGTAACAAACTAGGCTGAAATCATTGTTACTTTCGGTCATTTTCTTACTTGCACCCTTCATTCATTGGCTCTTGCCAGAAGACCTGCTGCTGTTATTACTGTGGCACACTGCGTTTCCTTCATATGAGAAAAACCGAACAAACCCACGTGAAAAGTTAATTGCAGTCTTAATTGTCAACTTTCTTATGTGATTCTCATGAACAATCTGTCATATTTTCGATAGCAGAAACAGTATAGTGCATCTATAGAAGAGGGCTCATACCACGAAACTTTTTGGTGCTTCCAAGCTATACTGTTATTACGGGGATTGTTCCAATAGGGGGTTATTATGGAAGTTGTTCCATTTAAAATCGAATCAAGTATATGTACGCAACAACTTTCGAATATCGAATCAAATATTGAACATCTGTAGACGAAAGGGAAGCGTAAAGAATACGTGGGATCAGTTTAGCGATGAAGTGCTCGTTTATGCTTTTCATGTCGATGCCGTTGACAACCCAATATCATATCATTTGGGAAACTTACCAATGAATTGAAATTTGAGAACACAGGACGATAATCTACGCGAAAGAGGCGAAATTGCGAGCAATCCAAAAGTACGGGCATGTGATTCGACCTTACAACTACAGTACTAAGATAAAATAACTTACGCCAAGAGAACACGACACATTTATGATGCAGAAGACTGAAGCGGAGAAAACATATCGTGAATCAGGAAGAGCAGGAGAGAAGACAGAAGCTCTTCCTGCTTCACGATATGTTTTTTGCGCCTCAGTCTTCTGCACCAAGTATGCACCAACTAGCCCAAAAACAAGTCCTTTTCGAATACGAGACATTTAGTGGCTGGATAAATTAGCTAGGCGGAACTCAGTAGCATAGCATATTGTCATATCGAGCTAAGAGAACTCGAACATAGTCAGTTCCTCCAAATATTATATTGCTTTTCCAGAATTCAAAGCCATCGAATTCGTCTTCTGCTTCCTGTAACGCATGCTCTGACTGCAAGCCTTCATGCGAAAGTGAACTTTACATAAACCTTACATAATGACACGGTACTGACAGAGTACGTGAACGACACGATGAATGTTTTGCGAGATTTACTTATAAATTGGGTCTTTGAGATATTTAGGGAAAGGTTATTTTTATTGCACTATTCGAAGAAAGAGGACAAATCTGACTGCAGCAAGCGACAGTAGGTAACTTAATTAATTTACACAGCTATCTTGATTTCATCGGCCTACAAGAGGAAAAAATAATAACGAAATGCAAAATAATTATCCTTAAGGTAAATTAAAAATAAGAGTGTGCTTTATACCGACTCATGAAGGACCCCACTAGTCACTTTGTACAAGGAAGACGTTTGGCCATTTACGCCCACGTGACATGACCTACTAGGCAGTTGTGCAAGAGATTCACAACAGACGGGTCAACATCAATGTGTGCAATTTTAATAATAATAATAATAATAATAATAATAATAATAATAATAATAATAATAATAATAATAATAATAATAATAATAATAATAATAATAATAATTGTACATTTGTGGTTTAAAAAGGTGGAAGTTGGTGCCAACTTTGTATGTTGCGTGCTTACCTTTTTCTTTATTTTTCGTGTTTTTTCTTTCAGTGTGTGCACATGTGACTGAGGCATGTGCCTCGTTAATAATGTAGGTCCATAATTGTTATAATTTTATATCATGTTTTTTCATACCCATACAATTGTATAAGTATGTGAATATAGAATGTTTCTTGACACTTTCCAACCCACTCCTGTAAAAATCCCTGACAGGATTGACAGTATTGTTAAATAAATAAAAAAATAATAATAATGGGCGGCTTTGTGCGAGCTGTACCGTTATTATTATTATTATTATTATTATTATTATTATTATTATTATTATTATTATTATTATTATTATTATTATTATTATTATTATTATTATTATTATTATTATTATTATTATTATTATTACTATTCACGGTACAGTTTGCACTATGCCACGCAGAGCTTGAAACTGCGCAACTGGACAATCCTGAAAACGAATCTAGTTGCTGCTAGGTGATGTTTGGATATTTCTACGTGGATTCTCAGCGCCACGCGTTTCAAGGTATACCACAGACAATCCGAGATACGACGCAGTTTTCCTAATTCTAGAGACAAAAACTAGCTCTGAAGCCAACCGTTCGCACCTCCCACGGATCTACGGGCACGTCTTCATTGGCGTATGTCTTCGATCGCTTCGGAATCTTCTCGCATCGGCCGTTGCCTTTCCCGTTCTCTAGCATACCCCCGTTGTACGTACTCGGAGACTGTGGCTCGACGCCTTGCTTAGCAGCAATTTGTTGGGGTATCTGTTGCCATCCCTATTTTTGGTAGACCAGTGGTGAGTACTAAGTTTGACCCAATTTTCGTTGCGTGTACCCGCTTATGACGATGATAGTATTGTGGCGTATAGGCCGCACAATGGCACATACCCGACATGATTATGATAGTTTTCCGCGATCTAAACACAAGAAACAATTGGCTGAACCACCGTGGTGGTCGAGTGACTAAGGTACTTGGCTGCCGACCCGCAGGTCGCGGGATCGAACCCCGGCTGCAGCAGCCACATTTGCGATGGAGGCAAAAATGCTTGAAGCTCATGTACTTAGATTTAGGGGCACGTTAATGAACTCCAGGTGGTCGAAATTTCCGGAGCCCTTCACTACGGCGCCTTTCATAATCATATATGGTGGTTCTGGGACGTTAAATACACAAAATTCATTAATTATTTAATTGCCGAACAGCGTCGTTGTTTATAACAATAAAAACTCATAATGTCCCTTACGCATCGTACTAAGTCGACTCAAAGCGAAAGCCGTTTTCTTCTTTCAAGTTGATATACTGAAACCCCCCGCCCCTTCCGAAAGCCTTCTGCACAAAACGCGGTTTTGTACTGCCTCCACGCTCGAAGACAGTGCAAGCTTTATCCACGTCATCTAGTTTTCTAACTGGCGCTGTGATCACTTTTGACCAAGTGGCGAGGCCATTGGATGAGGTCGTCATGTGACATTAAGTTACACCATAATTACGTCACAAACGTTGGTGCCTGTTTGGTCATGTTGACGTCATACGATGACCTTATCCCTGGGTTACACTGTCTTCATCACTGTTGTTGACGACAATACCGCGAGACGACAGTCGACACCGATGGTCAATTTTTGCTTTTGACAGGCATTCTATGACCATATCAAGTTCACAATAGAATCGCAACTTTGGGTTCACGTCAAGAAAATTGGAAATCACTAAACCGTGAGTGGTCCTTCGCAGTCGCTAATAACCATGGCTTCTCATGAACATTCCATGTAACTGCATGTGGATTCGTTATAAGTAGTAACTGTACTAGCTGCATAAGATAAGCAATGTTTTCAGTGAGGTAGCTGCTTGTCCTCGCAGCCTCATACTGCAAAGTCCAATTCATCTGTTCCGCATTTCCGCATGCTTGCTCAATCACCATCGAGAATGTCACTCCTGGATATAACAATATATGTAGGACACCAAGCGTTCACATTACGTCTGTGATTTGTGATAAGTCGGAACCTGCGTTGTGAAGGCTGCCCTATTAGCTCGTGGTTTCCTCAATCGATCGTATCCGTTCCCAGGAATTTGCTTGCTTTAGCATAATACGCAATATATGTGTACCAGTTCCATCGGCTGAGAAACATTAGATTTCTGTGTTGGTTGTCTGCTTCGGTAAATAGCAGCGTGCGAATCGTCGACATTTAGTTATCCTTCCCGTTGTTGACATATGAGCAACGCCACATGAGTTCAAATAGGGGAACAATAGAAGAAAACCACGTAACAGCCCTCAGCAACTTGCGTGCACTTGAGTTCGAGTGATGGGCGACGACGATGACGGCCTCATACGTTGCGCAGAACTTCAGCGAACAGCGTAGGCATACGCATACACACCTGTGCTTGCACAAAGGAAGAAGAGAAAGCTCGACAACTTTTCTAGGTTACGCGAACGGGGTCTTTCAGCGCTGCATGCGATGAAGCAAAGTCGCTGGCACCTCTGAATTCCGCATTCTTCGGCGACGGTTGCACGAACAATGGGCCAGATTTCTTTTTTTTTTCTCTTTTCGTTTTCTGCAGAGAAGTCGCATAAAGGATAATACCTTGGAATACAAAATTACGTTTTCCACCACAATGGAACGCTCGAATGGTGTCCGACAGGGAGCGAGGCCCTTGTTCTGCTTGTTGCGCGGTGGCCTCTCGAGGCACACGTCTTCGCATCGAACTTAACCGCTGCAGTATGTTCATTTCAACGGTAATCGGCGTTCAACTTGAGGGGAACAATATTGGGACACTTTAAACTGAGTTACTTCGATAGATAGTTTGTCTAGAAGTCTATAGCGCTTTCATCGTGCCTAGTGCTGACTTAACAAAACAGGCGCCAACCCGTGCATGTGTTGCTGCCTAAATTCAGAGAAACTAAACTGTTTTACACGCATCAACAATCGCTAGATGTGTTGGTCGACGCAGCTGAATAGGCCGGTATGCGATGCCTAGCAAAGGGCTATCGCCTTGTCCATGGGCGAAATGAGACGTGGCGATGTCAAAGGTTGGAAATATCACTCATTGGCGCTCTTGTATACAATATACGCGGAATGCAGAGCCTCTTGTTAGTCATAATCACGCAATTTTCTAGATAATATCTCCCTCGGTATAGTCACGGAACTTTGCAGATTAACCATAAATGCATGTCTGCGGCTTCATGGAATAGCCTCGCGATCACACTGGAAATAGGTGGTTTGCTGTAGACACATTCTATCCCATATTTGTGCATTCAAGAGAGCAACTACGCATGTAAATAACTTTAGCTACATAGTTCCCACATCTATGAAGCAGTTTGCTTCCGTTTGTTTAATATACATATGTGTAGTGCGGGCCGAGAGGCTCATATGTAGAGAAATAAACACAGCAGACTGAGGAGCGTTTGCAAAACACACGAATCTGTATTAAAGAAAAACAAAGCATGACACAAATACTATACGGCAGGCCCAAACACCGAGAGCTCATTGAACATACAACGTGGCCTGTGTTCCTTTATAGCACTTCCTGAAACAATTTTGTTCTTGCTTTTCTCTGTAATAAACGTTTTTTCCAGCCATATTTTTCAATTAATTCATTCAGGGGATACAGGTTCAAGAGCCCAGTCGCTTCTTCAGTTGATATACATTCCTTCAGAGGTGCAGGTTGTCCACGTGTGTCATTGATTTCGCGTATTTTTTAGGGCCAATTACCTTGAAAGAGGTGTGGCAGAAATTGTGGCAGAAGTTCAGAAGGTAACAAATAAGCTTTAGACAGAGCTAAGAGCCACGACATGGGCGAGTAGGCGTAAGACATTTGGTGTAAAGTAGACAGTGGTATGACTTAGATGACAATGGGCAAATGTGTACATTCTTCATTAGGGATTAAGATCCAGGAAATATTAATTATTGGGGCCGGGCAGCCGACGTAATGCTTAGGCTATATAGTCGGATGTTTATTGCAGTTACAAAATACGAGTCGAAATAATTAGGAAAAACACAATCGAAGAAAGTGGAGAGCTGAGTGGCGGGATGGAATTATGAAATTAATAGGCATACGAAAATGTCACAAGGTAATACATATATTGTTGGTGAATGCTCACGTCTTGAAGTAGACTTCAATATGATGATGAGCTACATTATCTTTAAAGTATGACGTATGCAGTATGAAAATCACAACAAGATGGTAATATAGAATGAAATGCAGGATAAGTCAAAACACTTGTGAATGACGTCACCATCACTGTGCACAAATACGACTGATGTTTCATTCAGAAAAATAAAAAAATGTTGCAGACACACTCAGTGATATAATCTCAAAATTTAAGAACAAATTATATATGACGGTGTTAGGGATCACTGAAGTGTCGGCTGTGTCTCGTGGAGAACAGCATGTAAAAGCTGTTTTAAAACCTACACTCCTTCCTTTCTATGATAGAATGCCACGAACATCGAACTAGAAATTTAGAACAGTTAAAATTTAATAATTTTCGATATCACCAACTCAATATGAAAGTATGGGTTCTGTCTGTACTACATAGCCGGCGGAAGAAATCAATTTCTCCTCATCCTTGATCAACATTATGAGCTTCACTAACGAGGGTGCTCAGGAATACAGATGCTTATGATCCCGAACATCTACTGAACAGCGTATTTCGTACCATTTTAATGTAAAAAAAAACATAGGCGTCTGCGGCACTTTGTTTTCATTTTGAAGATGAGTTGAATTCAAGTTGAAGGCTCCAAGGGGGAAAAAAAGGCTTTTATTTCCGTGCACTAGTTTCGTGTAAGGACGACGGAGTATTGCATAGAAAAAAAAAACGAGCATTTTCACGGTGATGAACGAAGTTTCCCTAACAGAAGTATTCCCTGCTTGTTCAGGTGAGTGCGCCGTTAACCACACCGGGGCGCAGTTGGCCGCCAAGGGGGCCGCCCTTTTGCGGAAGAAAAATGCGCACCGGAAAGAAGAGCCACCCGTTTTTGTTGACCCGTAGGTTGCACCGCGTGCTGGCGGGGTGCTTCTGGCGCTGCCAACGTATACAGAGGAGGCAGGCAGGCAGGTAGGCAAAGCAGCACGCACACGGCTGCGCCTGGCTCTCCGAAGATGCCTTGACCTTGGAGGCGCGAGAGCTGCTGCTGCCGGCATCCGAGCAAAGGCTGCAAGCAACCTCCGCACAGCAGCGCGCTGGACGTCGTTGCCGGCGGCGCGAGCGCCCGGCGAGCATCTTGCCGCAGCGTTCATCCCCCTCGCTCGGCGGCGACCCGGTTCGCCGGGCGACCGGTCCTGCCACTCCTTGGGCGCCCCCTTCTCTTGCCCGAGGAAGAAACCTGTCTCCCCCCCTCCCTGCATTGCCGACGAAAAATCCACGCGACCGACCGACCAGGCTCGGCTGCTCTGCCGTCGACCGCCGCCGCCGCTCCGCGATCCGAGGCCAACGTGGAGTTGTTCAACCGCAACGCTGCTGTGCTGCAGTCGCTCTTTTCTAAGCGGCGTTCTTCTTCTTCCACCTCTTCCCTCCGGTCTGAGCAAGTAGTGTGCGTTTCGTGTTCGTGAGTGCGAGTGGCACGCCTTCTGCTCGTCGGGCCTGGGGTGCCGCGCCCCCTTTTTTCCGGCCACCACAGGTCTGGACGCAAGTTTCGCGTGTGTCGCGCAGTTGTGCACGCTCGCTCTGGATTGACTCACCTGCTGGAAGGAAAGAACGGATTGGACCGACCAGGAAGCCACGTTGTCGCTTGAGAAATAACGGAGTGTGTGTGCCACGGTGCCCGGGATCTTTTCGACCCTGCTCGTGCTGTGTTGCGGATCGACGGTATAAAGGCCTTGGAAACGACGACGAAGGTGAGGGAGTGATGGATATTCATCCTTTTCCGGCTGTGCCAACCTAAACTTCGTCGAGTAATGAGCGAGGTTTCGGTTCGAGTCGAAAGACATACAGCGTGCGAAAAATTGCGCAAGGTATATTCCTCATTTCTGTGTGTCGTTCAGCATCTTTCCTCCGCTCGACATGAGTTAAAATTGCTTCCATGTGGCTTATCTCCGGTAGATTTCACCGAGAAGCCGTTGAAGCTATTAGCGCAGTGAGATACGTCGTATGACGACGTCTAACGAGAGTGACCTAAGCGAGCACTGAGCGAACAGGGGAAACAAGATGCATCATTTGCTGATTGTTTCGTTTTGTTTCACCAACAAAAGCGACTCAACTCCCAGGCTCTTTTTCTTTTTTGTCACCTTTTCAATAACGCTATTTCTTGGCAAGAGTCTTCTTCTCAGGGATTTCAAGCTGATTAGTCCTGCCCCGAAAGTCATGATTTAGTTACTTCAGAGTGACAAAGATACTCTAATTAAGCGGATATAAAGCACTGTGAGTCCTACATGTAGATTATCAAAAAAAAATATATTGGCACGCGTACTCTTCACCGCTACCTGCATGTGAACTAAGATTACATCTTACTTGGAGCTCGAACACGTTACAAACGCGTTGCCTTCTCCTATTGGGGCGACATTTTGACTCTTGTAATAAAGAGCGGCGTATAAGTACAGAGAAGCAAAGAAAAAGATCGGCAACACTATCGGTACGCTTTATGCTCCCGAGCTGCAATCGGCAAGTAGCCATGAATTATAACTAAAAAGAAATGTACTTCAATGCAGCTACTCAGGCTGTCAAATTAAGTAGTACTGACAGTTGGGCTAGTTGGTGATACATTATGGGCTGTGACAGCGCATAAAAATCACGGGACGTAGAGAAGGGGCACAAACAAGCGCTGACTTTCAACTGTTGAGCTGAGAGTCGGCGCTTGTTTGTGTCCCTTCTCTTCGTCCCGTGAGTTTGTGCGCCGTTACCGCCCTTAATGTCAAATTAATCTAGTCTCCCCTACCACGCAACTCGCAGCCCCTCTACTGCTTTCGGAAGTCAACGCTCGTAATTTTATATGCATACCAACGAATTTCGCTGCCGCGAACCACGACTATTACAAATAGGTTCTGCTCGGAACTCATTAGTTTGCAAGAGTCTACAGTAATGACACGAACTAGCCTATGAAACTCTAACGAGCAGAACGATGAAGGACAGTATACTTGTTCTAGGCACCGCTGTCACCTCGTATTGTAACTACGGTCCAGCAAACTGTGGTTCGTTACCATTCAGAAATACGGCACATAGCCAAGGCTGACCATAGTGACTATATTATTATTCTTCTTCTCTTGTTTATCACTAAGAACAAAATAGAAAAATCAAGTTCTACTTTGATAGTCATCGCATTAAATGCGAAAAAAAAAAGGTGGGTTGGGGTTGCAATGCGCAAGTTGCTACCGAAACTACGATTAGTATGTTTTTTGTGTGTTCTTGTGGCATAGGTAATTTTGAGACAGATTAGCGAATAGAAATATCAGTAAGACAATTAACAAATCAAACACGCGACTGCATATAGACAGATCGCAATGGTTGATAATTCAACTAGGCGCTAAAAAATAACCTTCGAACTTATACTGTGCCTTCAGTTATGCGTTTACTAGGAATCGACTAGTTAGATTGAAGTTCAATAGCGTCGGATGCATAATTAGCTCACCTCACCTTTCCTTCAACCTCAAGTCAAGCTCGTCAATCGAATCAGCAGCGACATACGCTAAATAAGATGCGGCACCAGTCTAACCGGTGTAGTGTAAACGAATAGACGACATGTTGGGAATCGAAATGTATCAAATTACGTTGCGAAACTGGGGGATGTACACAAGGTGGCTGTGCAGCCGTGGCGCTCGCGTTCTCTTGCTGAGGACACCAGTTTACCTTGAAGAAACGCTGAACGACAAAATCAGACTCGCCACTAGCTGGGATATCAGACTGATTTGCTTATAAGCAAGAATAATGGCGTTGCTATGAAGGGTTCATTGAAATAGGTTGTTTAGACAATAATGAAGATGAAAATGCAGAGAAGCAAATCAAGAACGTCTTCGGTTGGCTACCACACGATTAAGGGTAACGTGGCTGGCGAGAGGAAATAGGTATAATTCAAATTAAAAAGGCTCCCTTGATCGACACGTGTCACTTCTGCCACAAAAGTGCTCTAATAAAGTGGACGAAGTGAGAAAGACAATAAACGGGTATTCACTTGGAATGCACGATGTAATTCTTTTGATGACCATTTTTCCGAATTCTTCATTCTTAGATCAGGTTGGCACACGTAGTTAATAGCGTCTAAAATGAGCATGTCAGCACTTGTGGCATGAAACTGATTCATGCGATCATCTCCCCTTCTATTCACTAACATTTCCCGATGCTGTTCAGCCTAAAAGTGAACGGCTAGTGCGCGTGGAGTAATAGAGACGCTATACTCCTTTTTGCTCCTCCGGCGGTAACGAATTCTCGCTGTAACGAATTATCTAACCAATTGCCGTAACAACGAAAATTAGGCAGCCATTAACGCTGTCAGTAATCAGACGTTCAAGCAAGGGTCACTGCTCGCGCTTCGCACTTGGACGTCCGGACGTCACCTTTGAGACATCGACTACAACGTATGTGGTCAGGTGTGTCGCGCTGCAAGAGGTATTTTCTCGAAATCTTTTTCCGGGAGTGATAAGTGCTTCCTTTTAGACGTCGTCTTCGGATCATTTGCGCGCGTCTCTCAGCAGTTGAGGCTATAAAGAGGTTGAACAAGAAAAGAAGGAAAGAAGGCGGATGAGGGGGGAGAGGGGGGTAGCGCTATTTTCAGGCGAACCTTTACGAGCGCTTGTTCCGAGTCCAGCACCTCTAGGCGCAAACGAGAGCACACTAACCGAGCGGAAGTGCGATACTCATGGCGCCTGTGAAGGAAACGTATAGAGACCATCTCATCCGTGCACAGAATTGGGCGCGCGAGAAAGAGCACCCACTATTGTCTCAGAAGAGGCCTACATAGAAGATGCATGCTCAAGAGTGATCAGCAGCAATAAAAAGATAGAAAGCAAGAAAGAGAGAAGGAAAGAAAAGAAAGGAAGAAAGAAAGAAAGTAAGAAAGAAAGAAAGAAAGAAAGAAAGAAAGAAAGAAAGAAAAGAGCGGTGGAGGGAGGGAGAAAAGTGGGGTGCCGTACAAAACACTTAGCGTATATTTTTAATTAGAAAGACAAGAAAAGTAGGGCATGGTTAGGTAACGTCCTGTATTGCACTAAGTGAGTCCAGGAAGCGAGCCCTCATCGTTCAAAGCGGGTACGGTTAAACAATGCTAGGTATTAATGCACATTATTAGAGCTCACTTGGCAAATGCTGCAAAAAAAAAAACACCAAGAAAATGGTTCCCTGTGAGCCCGTTGAGGAAGTCGGGTGTTAAGCTGTTTATTTTATTATTTTCGTTTTTTTTCTGGGCGGCTTCTTTGTGGCGGGTTATTAGATATAAAATGTGACAAATGGGTACCTGGCTTGCTAGAAGGACACTGGTCTGCTTACAGCAAATTGGCAGCCTTCCCGAAATGCAGAAGTATTTGCATTTTTCTTGTTTTTTAAGCACTAGTGAATGGGAAGCGACCAAGATATTCGTCATTCGGTTAAATGTGCCGAAGCTAATCTACCAAGGCTGTCACCTTTGAGAACCACTAAACAATAGGGGTGCGCCAGAACATGCTTCTCGAACTCTCTCGCTTCATAAGCAATTTAAAGAAGGGGAGAAGGGGGCACAGCGTTGTTTGGATAAAGCCGATTGCCAGCATAAAAGAGAGATGCCAACATGGAAGAGAACGCAACTGACCTGCTAATAAGTCGTCCATTTCGCGGACATGTACGACAAAAATACGCGAGAAAAAACAACTAAAATGTCGTGTGTATACAGGGGGGAGGTAATGTATTTAAGGAACGGACAAAATCCAGTAGTTCCCGAGTTCTCTTTTCGCAGCCGGCTCGTGCAGTTGTCACCTGTGCGCGCATTTTATCGCTTGAAAAGTAACAGCAACAACGCTATGTACTTCTGCCCCACACTTCTCTGTGTCGGGAAGTTTGTTTATATGTTATAAACGCCTTATTCTTCGCAGTGCTTGCATTAACACTGATCACAACGTCCCCGATGTTGTGACCGGCGCCGGAGCTGAAGAGGGAGCGGCGCTCCTTTAATCTTCAAACCAAACCGAACGACCGGCTGCCTACTGTTAGGACCGGCGCCAGGTCTGACAATGGATCGGCGTTCCTTTTGATGTTCCTTTTTAGTCGCCAAACGGGTTGGCGGCCTGTGTCCGCCATGTATTGTTCCCCCCTGGCCGGAGGGTGCGGCGTCTTGCCGCCACGACACCGTGAGCAGTTCGGGAGACCACAAGTGCAGCTTCTTCTTTGGAAGATGACGGCGGCGGCGGCGGCCGGAAATCGTCCCGCTAATTGAACGAGTCGTTCGGCGACCATTTGAAGCTTGTTTACGGCGGCCCTTTCGATGGATGCAGTCATCAACTTCAGACCCCTCGCCCAGCGACACCCCTTGACGAGGAGGAGCCACGTTCGTGCCACATGGCCGTGCAGTGACCACGCTTCAATTTTGAACGTTCACGTGGACCGTGCGTGCTCGTCACCCTCGCGGGTAATGTGTGATCCGTGGTTGGACGGTGCCCTCTGTACGCGGTCCCCGTTCTAGGGATCTGGGGAGGACAGACCCTTTATAATGAGCCCCCACGGCTCATTCGGTGTGCTTTTTTTCGAGAAGAGAACCAGGCAGAACAGAGCAGAACCGAGCAGAACCATGTAGAACCAAGCACCATGGAGCGCTATGTTAGGAGTCATGTAGAGGCCTGCCACGTTTGAGGGCTCACCGTGTAGGGAGTTCGCAATGTATATATTGTAAATAAACCCTCTTCAAGTCTCTCTTCCTCCTGCCTCGACAACTTCATCCCGGACCTCCGGTGTCTGGAAACCCCGGTCGCAACAACTGGTTGGCAGCGGTGGGATACGAGTCTGCGACGGAGAGCGACATGTACCGGAGGCCAGCCGAAAGCCCTGGAACTCGGCGGGATCGAAGCAGCGTACCACCACCGCACGTAATGGGGTGAGTGCCTGGCTTTGTGCTTGAGATATATCGAGTCTTTTAGCCTAGATTCGTTAAAAGATAGATATAACCAACAACTGCCTGGCCACTGTGGTTGTTATCTCAGCACAAGGCAGCACTGGATGATTATCTGAGCAAGTACGCTAAAGCAGGAAAGCTTAGATGATTCAATAGGAACAAGTGGTAATGTTTCAAAATTTCTAAGGGTACGTTGCGGGTTAAATTTTAGGATGTTGTAAAAAGCAGGAGTGAAAAATTAACAAGAAAAAGTAGAGAGGGATGTTGGCCACGTAGTGCTACTTGGGTGCTTAAGCTTGTGGTCTCCGCTGTGAGATTTGCCAGGCTTCAATTTCTCTAGACCCAGAATTGAAACGCTGGTGGGTTTGTGTTTTGTCACAGCTGAGCCAAAGCAAAGTAGTCGCCATGGATCTTACGAGATTGACAAGAGAGAACCTGCTGATCCTGTGTTGGGATCTGGAGCTAGATTTTAATGATGATATGCCTGCTTCTAAACTCCGCGAAGTGATTCTCGAAAGCAATAGTGACAATGAGGAAATCGAGCACTTCGGGAATATGTACTTATTGGACCAGGAGGAGGAAGTACAAAGGGCGCAAAGAAAGGAAAGATGGCGCCAGGAGGAATTGGAAGCTGAGCGCAGGCATGAAGAACATATAAAAAGGATGCAGGAATTAGATGAAGAGATAGAAAGGCTTAATTGTGAATTGGTGGCATTGCAGCAGAGTGGTCAATCCATAGATGTAGCGCACGAACGGTGCGATGTAGCGGCGGTGCCATTTAAGACCGAAGCGAAGGCTACAGGTCAGACATCTGTAGATGAAGTGCACGAACGGTGCGACGTAGCGGCGGTGCCGATTAAGGCCGAAGAGAGGGCTACAGGTCAGAAATTTGCAGATGTACCGCACGAACGGTGCGTTTCAGCAGCGGTGCCGTTTAGGGCCGAAGAGAGTGCTGCGGGTCTGATATCTGTAGATATAGCGGCGGTGCCGTTTGAGGCCAAAGAGAAGGCTAGTGCCTGTAAGGGAATGGAACAGGTTTTAACCCATTCTGAGGGAAAAGAGCTCGCGGTCACAGCAGGGTGTGAGGGTTCCGTGGTGGTGGAAACGAAGTTAAGATTAACAGAGTGTTCCATCGAACCTTGCAGCCCTGTAGACCATGTTGATGAGCGTCAGAGGCGGACGAAAGGCTCCAGGTTTGGCACCAAGGAATGTGCCAAACGGAGAAAGCGTCCGAAAAACAGAAGCGCGGCAAGGCTCGCGATCAGCGCGGCGCGTTTGACGAGGACCTTCAAACGGCGTGGCGGATTTGCGAGAAAAGGCCCGTTGTCTTCTCTGACTGGCTTAAATCGCATGCGTCTGAGCGGCCGGAGAGTAAGGAACAGAAGTGCGCAATCTACGCGGCCGCGGTCTAACGATGAACTGATAGGCAATCATCAGGACTGGGCGCGCGAGATGGCGGAGGAGCATATCGGTGATGAAGAACGTCAGAGTAGGACGAAAGGCTCCCAGGTCCGCACAAAGAAGCGTGCACAGGGGAGAAAGCGTCCGAAGGGCAACAAAAAGGCAAAGCTCGAGATGAGCACAACGCGTTTGAGTAAGGGTTTCAAACGGCGTGGTAAAATCGCGAGAAAAGTGCCGTTGTCATCTCTGACGGGTCTGTATCGTATGCGTCCGAACCGCCGGAAAAGAAAAGCGCATCGTACGCGGCAGTGTTTGAAGGATAGATTGCTAGGCAATTATCCAGACAGTCCGCGCGAAAAATCAGATGAGCATGTGGGTGCTGGTGAGCATCAGAGATGGGCGAAAGGCTCCGTAGACGGCACCAAGAGACGTGCAAAACGGAGAAAGCGCCGTAAAAACAGGCAGGCAAAAATCGCGACGCGTTTGAGGAATGTATTCAAATGGCGGAGCGAAATTTCAAGAAAGTTGCCGTATCGCAAGCGTCCAAGCGGCCAGAGAACAAAGAAAAGAGAAGCGCATTGTGTGCGTAAGTGGTCGAGGGGCAAGAGACCCTTCCGTTGTTCTCGCGGTGCATTGGACGGGGTGCGGGGCAAAAGAGTCGGTGGTTTTCGAGGGGCAGGAAGCGACAGCAAGTCGGCTTCGAGGAACGTCGCGGGGTTCGGTAGCAGGGCGATTGACGCGTGTTGTAGACCCCGCTTCTCGAGAAAATCGTTCCGGGCGCGACCACCGCGAGTTCGACTCAGAGTTGTTGCGAACAGCTGTTAGCCTCTCGGAAAACGTCGACTCGGGACTGTTGAAAGGAACATTTTGTTTGTTTTTGTGATTTTGTAAATAACTCGTTTGTACTTTGTTTTCGTTAGCGCTCTATCATTTTGGTAGCCTATATGCGTTGTATAGATCTATTGGAAGGATAGTGACACGCATTAGAGCGTACAGAATTAGGCGTTTGTCATCGGCACCGGAGTTGGTTTGTATGCGTCCGAGCCGCCGGACAAAACGAAAAAAAAAAAAAAGCACGTTGGGTAGAAAGGCAGACCCTTTCGTCGCTCTATCGACGGCATGTTTGATGGACTGCGGGAGTGCGAGGTACTCAGCGAGAGTAAGAACGCAGGTTGTCAGCGCAGAGCTTTGCGGGGGTCGGAGGCGAAGCGAATGGGTTTTGCCATTGTTCCATTTCCCGTTCGCCTAAAAAGACCCACAGGACGCGACACCGCGCGTTAGTCCCAAAAAGGAGTAGACATCCGTGAGCTTTTGACGATGGTCATTAGTGGATTTATTTTGTTTTGAAATTTGCTTTTGACTGTTTAAGTTGTTTTGGATTTTAATGTGTTTTTTAAGAATCTCGTCTACCAAATAGTGTTTAGGTAACACATTTTTTGGTTTTGTTCATTTCTTGGGCGTTGTACGTTTAGCTAAGGTAAGCGTTGTGCGATTGCATAAACGACACGCATAGGAGCCTGCGTCATGGTAGATACGTGTAAATGAGCAGGAGCAACGTTATGAACTAATTATGACTGAGCGTAGAGACGCAAAGTTATTGCTTGCGAGATTTTTCAGGATTCATGCGAAACTTTTTTTGTTGTTCATTTAATGTTTTGTTCGCATGTGTCCGGTGTGTAAGAAAAGCTAGCTCGTGAGTTTATATGTATGCTTTGTGAAAGTGGCAACAGCAAGGGAACGGTTAGGTGGTATCTCCTCCAGGCAGGCGCACTGTGATGTGCGTTTGCGGATGTATAATAAAGAGGTTCCTAATGCAGGTGCAGCACGGCAGTTATGCTTTCGTCTTCTCAAGAGGAATTGACGACTGGCTTTGGCGGCACTAAATTTCGGGAACTAAAAGATAGCGTGAAGTAAAATGCTTCATTTTATGAGTATGATACCTGGTGGGTTACGGCGGATTACTCACGCAGGCACTCGGGTATGCCACGGTGAGCGCATCACTTGACAATTAGTTTTCTTGAAAGCAGTTTGATGGGAAGATTATTATCGGATCGGGATTAGGAGTTTTGGTGAAACCTCAGAGAAACGTCCCGATTGCTGCTTTGTGTTTGGTAATACTGCTTAAGTAAGGTTGCTTTTGGATAATTTGTCGGACTCGACGTGTCTCAGTGCGGGCAGGGTGCTCTCCCGTGCCTGTGGTGGTGTGTATGAATGCTTTTCCCAGAGGGGAGCCACAAGGAACGAGAGGGAAAGAGTCCTTGGCTGAGCGTCATCAGCAGTGGCCTGGAAGACAGCACTACACAGCGACACTTCGAGCAACCTGTGCAGCTGGTCACCCTCAGGTCGCTTCTCCCGCCGGCGGACGAGCTGTTGTGACCGGCGCCGGAGCTGAAGAGGGAGCGGCGCTCCTTTAATCTTCAAACCAAACCGAACGACCGGCTGCCTACTGTTAGGACCGGCGCCAGGTCTGACAATGGATCGGCGTTCCTTTTGATGTTCCTTTTTAGTCGCCAAACGGGTTGGCGGCCTGTGTCCGCCATGTATTGTTCCCCCCTGGCCGGAGGGTGCGGCGTCTTGCCGCCACGACACCGTGAGCAGTTCGGGAGACCACAAGTGCAGCTTCTTCTTTGGAAGATGACGGCGGCGGCGGCGGCCGGAAATCGTCCCGCTAATTGAACGAGTCGTTCGGCGACCATTTGAAGCTTGTTTACGGCGGCCCTTTCGATGGATGCAGTCATCAACTTCAGACCCCTCGCCCAGCGACACCCCTTGACGAGGAGGAGCCACGTTCGTGCCACATGGCCGTGCAGTGACCACGCTTCAATTTTGAACGTTCACGTGGACCGTGCGTGCTCGTCACCCTCGCGGGTAATGTGTGATCCGTGGTTGGACGGTGCCCTCTGTACGCGGTCCCCGTTCTAGGGATCTGGGGAGGACAGACCCTTTATAATGAGCCCCCACGGCTCATTCGGTGTGCTTTTTTTCGAGAAGAGAACCAGGCAGAACAGAGCAGAACCGAGCAGAACCATGTAGAACCAAGCACCATGGAGCGCTATGTTAGGAGTCATGTAGAGGCCTGCCACGTTTGAGGGCTCACCGTGTAGGGAGTTCGCAATGTATATATTGTAAATAAACCCTCTTCAAGTCTCTCTTCCTCCTGCCTCGACAACTTCATCCCGGACCTCCGGTGTCTGGAAACCCCGGTCGCAACACCGACCAAACGAATCGGACAGCAATGCCTACAAGACAGGTGCAACCAAACAACATTAAAGAGTGCAATGAACCTGGGTGCGCCCAAGCGTCTTGGAAGATCTTTTTTTTCCTTGTTCGGATTCGCTCTATTGGAAAGCGCACAACGTCCGAACTCCTCCCCTCCGTCCACCCCAGCGGGCTTCCCGCGCAGCTACATACGAATGCCAGTTTTTTTATCGCATTAACAGCAATCGGCATCGCCTCTGGTGGGATGTGTATCGCGGTTCATGGGTGGTTTCTTTCACGAAGCCGTGGCAACCACTGCAATTCCGAGTGGCATGATTGCGTTCTTCCATTTCCCTTTCTTACATTCCCACAGACGAGAAAAGGGGGAAGCGTGTTTTGTTTTCGTGCTAGGCACGGCCGCGCCTGACGCTGCTCGTCTCGGTGCCGCTAAATCGTCGAAATTTTTTTCTCTCGGTGAGCGCGCGAGAACTTCTATTTCGAGCGGTCCCCACGGTAGGGACGTGCCGTTACTCCGACCAGCCGAAAGTGTCGATCTTATTCGGAACGCCCGTCGTGTACGTAGAGATCTGACCCTGTTCTGGCGTTGGCGGCCGCACCAGAGGAAAGCGATGCATCGGGCGCACCTTTATTTTTTTTTTCTCGCTCTGCTCCGAAAAGGCCTCGAGCGCGGAGAAAGTGGACCACCAGTGGAACTGGCATCGCCGTGCGACTGCTCCCGAAAAGCGTCTTTGGTGTGGCCTCGAATAATAACAAGAAAAATATGAAACCAAAAAAAGGGGAGGGGTTCCAGCCATGTTGCTGTTCGTGCTGGCGCAGCCACTTTAGTGACTAACGAGTGCTTTAACCTTCAAAGTGAGTAATCGCATTCTTCAGCTGCATAGAAAAGTGGGAATGGATGTGTGCCACGTAAAGTCGGTGTCCGAAGTTTAGATAGAGGCCACTACGTCTGAGAAGACCTTCAATGTCTCAGGAATCCACGACTGCATTCGGTTGAACTACTCTGTGCATGCTGACAGCGCGTTTTACGATAGGCTGAAGATGTAAACTCCAGACTGCCTGCCGAAACAGTGGAAATATTCCGCTGTTACAGAGAAGCTGCATACATCTGATTGGTAGAAAAATGTTGTGACGTAAACAAAAAACGCCAGGTTAAAGAACACCCCCGAGGAGGCGCTGCCCTAAAGCCACCAACAGAAGCTCGCATACGCCGGTAGAACTTAGGTTGCAGCTGATTTTTACTTCACAGGATGGCTTCGGCCAATCTTTCTCGCAGGAAGTGTTTCCGGCTTTCATATAAAAGAAAAAGAGGATACCAGTCTAGCAACTCATTCAGTTCTTTTTAAGACTGCCGTGGGCATATTACAAAAATTGAAAACACCAGAAAAACAGCGTGAATACAATGCTCGACGAAAGGAACAAACACGCCTTCCTAAAAATGATCGCACAATTAATGACCGTCAGCCACAGTGACGACAAATTCCTTATCACGACAATTACTCTAACGTACTAATTTAATATACTCCTTTCCCCTCATCCCCTCTCATCAACACGTGTGGTGTTCGGTGCAGCTTTGCTGGACATTGACGTTCGCAAGCTGGGTTGGCGGCCAATTTTTCATATGTTGTGTCTCGTTGTCCATAAGTTTCTGGCCTTGAATGCACACAACGGTTATCTACCATCGAGCTTCCTGTATTAATGAGTTGTTCGCAGTTTCTTTCCATATCGACACCGCTTTTGCTTCGTGTTTTCCTATGATATACTTCTCCTTTCGCGTAAAGAAGGAAGTGTGCACCGACTCTTTTCGAACGCACGCTTTGATGCACTAAATCTGTGGAGCCATTTAGCAGCAAAGTGTTGATCGATGACGACAATTAAGCTGTCGAGCACATATAGCAAGGCCTTCGGGGCAGCCGGCATTATCGCATCGCGTCAGAGTGCGGAGACTAATGACTCCCTGATGTCGTATGCCTGGAAAAACAAAAAAAAAGTAGCTCGGGAAATTACGGGTGCGAACTGTGCCAGGGTTGCAAGCACGCGTGCCTTGATCAAACGGTAGCTTTGGTAGCGCTTCAAAGAAAGATTACCCGCTATTTTACCAACACCCTTTTTTTGCAAGTGTGAGAGGCATTGTGACTGTTCACCTTTACCACAGATTAGGGGCACAGCCAGGAATACCTGCCTAGAAGGGGGAGAGGGGGAGTAATGGCTGGATCTCCTCTGCATATGTTCGTGAGTGCGTTTTTATGAGTGCGCGTGTATATATAGGAACAAAACGCGAAAATTTTTGGGTAAGTGGACTGCTCCCTCCGCACTCCTCCCCACCCTCCCCTGGCCTCACCACAGCTGCACATCAATTCATTTGTCTAAAGAAAAGGGTACTTCTGAGGAGAACGTGATTGCCTCTGCATTCCGCACAGTATTCTCGTTTATTTGCGCATTAAAGGCGCCTCCGATGTCGCTCTATGACATAAAGTCGCGTAATGTTATGTTACATGCGCAGCACTTAAGGGTTCCGGGCTGTTGCATGTTGTCGCCTTCGCTTGGCGTAACTTAGTTCACGCCTCCCCCCGCGCGCCCGCAATCTCGGAGGCCATGTTCAGACAAAACCGCGCATGGTAAAGTCAGTTGTAGCATATTGAGCGCGCGCTCGCGCTGGATAGAAGTCTTCTTTCCCTTGATCTATGAGCCCTTCAATGACGATAGTAAGTGCCGACATTACTACCGTGGCTAGGGAAACTAGACACACTACGTATAAATATTGAAAGGGAGAGCAAGCGAAAAATAGAAAGAGATAATGAAAGCAAATGTAGAAAGAAACGTATAAATAAATATAAATAAAGAAAAAAGCAGAAATGTCTGGAAATAGAACAAGAAAGAGAGAGATGACGAAACAAAAAAAAAACGAAATAGAAACAAAAAGGAAGGCTGCTGCATGCCCAGCCTCACACTTTCTCCAGGCTCGACACTACTCGGGCAGAAGATGCATTAATTTATTTCTTTACAGTACCCCGCTTACTCACGCCAGCATGACGTGCATGATGCAACAGAAATATACCATACGTAAATCGCGCCAATCTCTCCAAGCACGTTTTTTCTTGGCAAAATTTTGATACTGAAAAATTAAAAAAAGTATATATATATTATTTCTCCGAATACCTTCCAGTCAGTTGTTACTGAAAATTTGTACGAAGTGACCCACTTCATAATGCATATTTCACAAACAAGTGTGTACACGCTATATAGAGTGCTTAAGAAGGGTTTTGTTCCCTGTGCTGTGTGCGCACATACGGAGGAAGTAAGCTCGAAAGGTTCAAGACCGTTAGAGTATGGACGTTAATACACAGGCAGGGCCTGTAACGTAAAACTTCCAAACAGAAGGAGCTATGTCAATGCCGAGCTTCCCGGATTTTCTATCTTACAAGTGACAGCATTCCGCACGCCAGAAGCGCGCCCGCACTCGCTGTGATGTCAAGGGCAACATAACGGATTTAACACGTCAATATTGCAGCCTTCGTTCGTAGATAGCGGGATAAAATATAATTTCTGCAAAGCTTACTACGTCATACACGTGGTGTACGCCCTTCGCGCATATAGAAAGACTATCTGAAGGCAAACCACATTCCTTACTTTTGACTCAAGGCATGTATACACTCCAAAACGTATAGCCAACCGGGCGCCGTCAATTGCAGCTCTTTCGTAATGCTGTCGCGCGATACCATGCACATAGGCACGTGAAACTAACAATGTTTTTTCACCAAATACAGAAACATTTTGAGGCAATTAAATGACAGACAGCGATCAAAAGAAAAACTGAAAATGAATAAAAGACGACATGGCATCGCTAAGGAAGACTTGTTCGCTTCAATCAAGTGAAGACAAGTTACAGATGCTTATGTATTGTTCTGCTCTTGACGTAAACAATGCATGCACAACGGGGGAAAAGTTCTCTCACTTCGATTGAGTGTGCGACGTATTCTCTGTATCTCCAACGACACCAGATGAAGTCACGATATCAAGCTTCGTTTTTTGCCGGTGATTCTTGGAGTTTCTCCATACAGTCTTGCGGCCCGTTGCTTCCATATGCACGGCGAAGGCATTGGGAAGTGTTCGTTTTTTATCGCCGTCGTTCTTATCCTGCCCCGGTCTCAGTCCAGTGTTGCCCGATTCAGCGAAGTATGCGTACACATTGCGTGGTCGCATTCGGCGCATGATATCTTGTGGGTCACTCTGGAAAAAAAACTCTCTTAAAAAGCCTCTCTCTTGCCGTCACGCGTGCGAGCCTCAACTTGGACACAAGCATGTCCTTGTGTGCGATCTGTGCTTCATAACTATGCATAACGCGAGAGAAGGTTTCGCTTATATGCCAGGAATACAGGGCGTGAAAAAAACATTTTCATGTACGAGGATTGACCGGTCGGAAGGAATTAAACAGGCGACATTCCACAGCGTTTAAAAACGACGTGAAGCCACTTTCCTCGCAAGAACAAGCACTGCCCACGTCACTAATACATGCAAGCATAGAGTCAGCAGCAAGACTTTCAGGAAGAGATTCTTGAAATGAAAGAGTGTGAAGAGTGGAGTTCAGTGACGCAGTAACTGTCTTTCATGCATCGCGGGGGGGGGGGGGGGGGGGCATGTAGAGCAAGAATTAGTGTGGAGTGGCAGCGTAAACGAATGCCTGCCAGTACATAAAACAGACGTTCTTCACCGTCAGTTCCAGGTTTAGTCGGCGTGGTTTAGAGGCGGTCAGGTGCGCAACCTCGACGATGTTGAGGACTGCGTTCAAGTCAGAGCGGAAGGCAAGGGTCGATCCTAATGGCATTCACTGTAGCAGACGACAGTCCTAGCTAGATAGGAGCATGATAGCACTTGGCTCTCGCGCTTCTTCTATTAATAAGGCACCATAAATAATAAAAAAAGAATTGAGAAGGAAAGCTAGGGCAGTTAGGGAGCTGAGAATTGATTCAATGCATTGCCTTCATCAAAAAGACGCACTTATGTTGTACTTTGCGCTTGCCCATTCAGTGTGAAACGAAATTGTTTGAGGCACTACTTGGAGCACAAACTTTTGATCGCGACTGTTTCCGTACTGTGCGTGCATACAAACAGCAGAAAGCGTGCGGTCAAACGTCGTTCTTCGAACGGTTGCCTCATTTCCATCGTTCTGTCAGTGGCGCACTCTCACCCCGACGTGCGAGTTTGCAACGCAGACTTCGTCATGACGCTATTAGGCATGCAGCGAGAGGCGCACTGCCGGACACAATGACGCCGCCAGACAGACGGAAAGAGGACAGCTGGACGACGGCTCGCCGACGTCGTCACTCGTGCTTTTTTGTCTTTACAGCTCCTCCTTCAGCGCCGTCTAGTCACCACAGACAAAACTCCATCACGCTCTGTGCTGCTGGCAATAAACTGGCGTGACAAGCAGCCGCGAGGCAGCAGCAGCAAGCCGGGGGGGACCGCCCGCTTCGGACTTCGCCGCGCGTCCGTTTGCCTTTTGTGTGCAGCTCTATACGCGTGTTCGTGCGTGCCTTCCGCCCTCCGATGGCCTATATTCCTCCATAATACCGAGGCGATGGCGACTGCATTCCGGACGCTTACAAAGAGTCCGCCAGTTCGTGCCTGCCCCGCGGCGAGTTGCTCCCGCGTTGCCGTTCGCCGGCGTGGCTCGGCAGCAGCCCCGTGCCGTTGAGCGCACGATGTCGTGGCAGCCTGCAGGCCCAAGCCGCTGCGGCGGGATCACGCCTCGAGCACGGCCGCGTCCTCCGGCTTGCATCCGCCTTTCCCGGTGCCTCCTTCGCGTGCCTCGTCGCGCTGCGTGCGACCTCCGCAACGCGAGCAGTCGTCGTCGACGAGTTGGCGCGCGGAAGAAGCGAACCCCGACTCCCTCCAACCCCACCTTCGCGCTCCTTCTAGATTTCGCTTTCTACGTAGACGGCTCACAATGCCAGGCGTGTGTGTTTTGCGCGGGCGCGCCTATAGCGATGAGCGTACTCCTCGACGCCTCCCAGCCGTATTCAACCCAGTTCTCCGCAAGTCTGCCGGCGTCCCTTTAACGGTTCGTTTTCCAAATGAAGAAGAAAAAAAACGGGAAAAGCGAATGAAAGAAAGAAGCCTTCGGGGAAAGACGAACTGCCACGAGCTGCGACCTTAGCGACTCGAGCTACGCACGCTCACTCCATGCTGACTGTCCCCACTGCGGCCACCGAAGTGACACAGTTCGCGCCTTCCGCGTCCAGCCTACGGCGTGCCAAACGCTTGGATGTGTGATGGGGGCGCGGACATACTTTCTCGGTGGTCACGCCTCACCACGATGGAGGCAAGCTGGAAGATGAGAGGAACGAAACGGTCGAGACTCAGATGCCGGACGACGAACGAATTTCTTCCCTCTCCTCTCTCTGGAGTGGACTGTATTCCTGCTCCTCGTAATGTCGGTGGGTGGCCGGTGGGTAGCTGCTAAGCAGGGCAGCTGGAATCTCAGCGAGCGGTCACGTCTTAAACGTCTTGGACACGCGCGCTGGTTTGCCGGTGCCTCTGCATGGGCATGCGTACTCGTAAAGTGTGCTTTGTCCGTCAACCATTGAGGGCTTTCCTGAAAGACTCGACGTTCTCTCTCTTTTTTTTCTTTTCTCCCACCTCTTTATGTGTTTGTGCTGCTTCTTTAACGACTTGCTGTAATGGCGGTTTTCATTCTTTCTACTCTCTATCTTTATCCTTATCTCCTTGAAATATTACTGTGGTCCCTCGTAATAAATTCACGGCGAAAATATTTTAGCAAAATTAACTTCGTTGCTACTTCGTTGTAAGAAAGTTTGAGAGCAGCGCCGGTGTATAGTTTGAGAACAGCGCTACTAGTTAGCGTAAATACGCATTTTAGGCTTGCAGATACGAGACATTTAATTATTATTGCTTACTTTTCAATAAGGTGAACTTACTTCAACTGACTCAGCATACATGAATCTACCGCATGCACTAGAGATTCAGCGCTGAAAGAAAAACAATAAAAACGTTAATAAATATGTTCAAAAGATCCCCGAAGCACGTATACACACGATATTATAAGTAGCTGAACCTAGCTTCTAGGAATGAACGCATTTAGCAAGGTCGACAGCTGGGATAATTGGTAAAGAACATATTTAGCGTTGTGTTATACCTATCACAGCGAGCACGTGCTCAAGTTGCCAGCATATAGGCGAACTTAAATGAACAGCAGGAACAAAACAAAGTAATGAACTTCGTACGTTTTGTGGTGTGCATCCAGATGCAACTTTCTTCCTCTTTCTTTTCTGTTTTCGCGCTTCCTTTCACCGTATGCAGGGTAGAAATCTGGAGACATTCATTCAGTTCACTTCCCTGTACGCCCCCTCTCAATCTGTCTACGCCTTGAGTTAAGCGAGAATACATATCGGGTCTTATTTATGTGTGTAGCGCTTTAGAGGCTCGGCTTGATGCTCATCCATAAATTTCTTGTGGCGTGTTCACGCTCAAAGTGGAGTGGCGAATACGCACCTAAAGCAAGACCTTCGATGCTCAAAACAGCATTCAAATAAATAATATAATTAGCAGACATAACTTAAGACCAATGCCAACAAGTGGCTCAAGATAGCTGAAAACGATTGGTAAACACGCGGCTCACACTCGCACCGTGCAAGAGATGGCGCTACCGCGTCACCAAGCGTTGGAGCACTCCTCTATTTGATTAAATAGAGGGTGCGCTGCACCAGCGCTTATCCGGCGCCGGTGTTACGAACTACTGCGAAAGGTCATTCCTGAATGCAGACTAACAACGCAATGACAGCTGCTGGGTGCCCGTGCTACGCTCAGCCTCAGCTGGGTTCCACAGTATAGCGGTGCTGCATTTTTTTTTTGCGTTCGCTTGAACGCATTTTATTTGGGTGCGTTCTTAACTAGGCGCCAACAATTTTGAACTGTGAAAATAGCTCCGCAGGCTGTGAGAATACCAACAGCGTGTCATCGCTTGGGTATAGTTGGTCAAAGAAGGAAAATTCAACTCCGCGTCATCCATCACCGAATTTCAATGCTGCCATGCCTTATTTAATATCACAAGATCGTCTCGCACGGGTTCTTTACAAAAACAGACAAACACACACGACTTTACGCTCCGATCACTGTGTACATCCTCTGAGAGCGCTATTCCGCGGGTCACGTGATCCGGCCATTCGATCCTGCCCGCAGAAGACTCCGCCGTACAAGTTTTGTCAGTTCCGGCTCCACATTGTTGCCCAACCAGGCGTGCGTGGGGGATCGCCTGGGAGCGAACGAGTCCGTGTCTTCCTTTACAACGCGCAGGGGCAATCGGTGAGTTGATTTCCCCGTTCATTCTCCTCGTGCGACTAGGTGCCATTGTCTGCTTGTCTGGTGCGCTCGTATAGAGTCCGCTCTTAGCGGCCATCCATCAGACGCCTCATATGTGGTGTGTAAGCGCACAAAATGGCGCGGTAGCATGTTATAACGCACGATCTCCTCCGCCTCAAATATTTGATCGCCGACACGAGGGAGATATTAACTGGCTGGCCGCGTGGGCTGCTCGCTTGAGCGCAGCTGTCCACCCTGGGCTCCAGGCGTCTTCGCGTGCTAGCTTGGAACATCGCGGGACACGGCATCGAGTGTACAGTGTCGGTTCTTTAGATTCACGAGGACGCGCAATCATGCTCCGAGAGTGCGCGACTATAACAAGGGAGTTCCCGCAACGTTCCCACGTACAGGGCAACTCATTCCTTCGAGGCTATTCGTGTGATGGCGGTCGGGAACGGCGCTCATAACTGTAATGGCTGCAGCTTTAAGAGCGAGTAAGATGTAGAGCGCCGATTTCTTCGACGATTGCTCATTGTTTGCCGCGGATGCTCCGATGGCCCCACGAGCCTGAAGATAAGCGTGGCACGTACCCACACTCTCTTTCTTTCTCTCAAAAACTCCGCGAACTTTAAAGCTCGCTGCGAGCGGACAGTAAGCATCGCGGTCTCCGCAGTGTGCGCTGTGCTTGTGTGCCAGAGACGGTGTATGCGCGCACGTAAGGGCGCGCGTGAGACTAGGTCAGGCAGCAAAAATTAGGTTCTGAGAACAGAGCCGGAATCGGGTACGCGCGATATGTCTCCTAGCGTTCCGTTTCCTGCGCCTGCTGCGTGTTGTATCTTGAGTCGTTTCTCAGAGCGTCTGCCCGCCTATAGAGCCACTGCGATAGCGAGAGGAACTTGTGGCTCCTCCCCAGAAACCCCTATATACACACAAAAAAAAAGGGCGTTCCTCTAAACTGGTTTCCACATCTTCAGTGAACAGATAATGCGTGTTGGAAGTCAGATCTGTTATCACGGTGACATTTTTAACCTTGTGAAGCCGAGACACAGTCCCACACCGAAGGAAATTGGAACGTCCTTCTTGGGGACCATGAAGAACCATCATCATCATCGTCACTCTACTTTTATGCTCGGTGCAGAAAAGAGGCATCTCCCTATGATCTGTAGTTTTCTCTGACTTGCGCAACCTGAGCGCACAGGAACAAAAAAAAAAGGAAACGGTAAAGTGTTTATTCAACAACAGTTTCAGAAACAAAAATGATTAGTCATAGCATTTCTAGACTATTATATAGCAAGATTCACTCTAACCTGTCACAATCAAGTATATGCTATGCCTTATGTGCTTAAATTGAAATAGTGTGGTCGTATAAAAGATGGCGCGTGATAGGAATGAAGATATTGGGGTTTAAAACACAAATACATTCTCTTGTACATAACTTTGTATCTACACGTGGCACTTCTTTTCGTTGATGTGGCCAACAGATTGTCACACAGATTGTCCTACAGATTGTCATAGATGTTGTCGTACAAATTTCCGTGCAACCTCACATCTGATAGGCTTTTGCACGAGCATGCGAATGCCATGAGAAAGACACATTGATGAACATCAGATATACGTGTTGACTGCCAATAAATGTGAAATGTAGAGCCAAGCGAAAGACGTCTATCGACTGCGTGAAAATGTCGAGGTATATTTATGGTGTCCAGCATTGGGAAGTGGGAACCAACGTTTAACGAGGTGGTTATCATTGGCAATGGTCTCTGTGGCTTTCCCAAGCCCTTTATCGCACATGTTTTGTTGGCGTCCTAATTTATTGACGCACATTGGAAGCCTCAAGCAGCGCCTTCCCAGCCTATAAATGCGACATATTGATCTTCTATAGTCACTGGTCAACGTTAGGCTATGCCCGTGAGGACCATCACCTGACAAGCGCTCACTGAAATCGCACATTGTTGCGCCTTTGGGTAGCGTGGTGCGGACTCGGGCCATCCGAGTCCCCGGAGAGGACGAGTAGAGAAGCCGGAGAAGGAGAAAAAATGTTTATATACAGTATTTACATGGTAGCGTGGTACAACATGAAAAGAGAATCACCCACGAGCGCCTCTGCGCTAGCGTTTTTATACATCGTCCGCCTTCCCAAGATCCCTTGCAAGGAAAATTATGCGCAGGATACTCCAATGAGATCGTCGTCTTCCTCTCCGTCCCCGAAGAGGGAAAGCCAAACACCGCCTCCCTCTGAACCTAGGAAAGGGGCAAGGCATGCCCAGTTCGCTGTTTGGTGAGGGAGACCCCACGCGCCAGCGTGGCACCACAGTGAGATGACGTGGAATCCCATGCGCAAAGTCGCTCCTTGAGGCCGCCAGGTTGACTCAAGCAATGCAGAATACCCCGTACAGCTGCTGGGTCGACGCTGCTTCGGAGTGTTGCTCTCGGCTGCTGACAAAAGCTTGGCCAACGACTTTTGTGTCAGGAGGAGCCGGCGACGTGGTTTTTCCCGATTGTCCGCGTCCGTCGCCGTCCCGGTGCAGGGTTGACTCATCAACAGCTGCCAGGTGCCAGCAGGCCGCGAAGACCACGTGGAACTTGGGCGAGGCACAACAGCACCCCCGCCGCCAGATGATACATCGGGAGGTCGAGTTGTTCCATGCAGCTCGGCCGGATCGATGTCGGCGACGTTCCGGCAAGGCTCTTGCTTTCTCGAAGGGCCTGGTCAAACTGGAATGCTCCAAGAGCTGGCCTCTGCGCACCGCTTCGGTGAAAAGTGGGTGACAAGCTCCAAGAAACGACCTTTGTCAGCCACACACAATGCGACAAGCACCGCGTGCACGCCACTCTCATCGCCAGGCCTCAGATTTTACAAAGCAAACATCTTATCTTAATAACTTAAGCTCAAGGAAACAATGTGCATACCAATCGGGACAAGTGTCCAGTAACTCTTTCATACGTAATTCCATTTGGAATCGAGATAACATTATAATCAAGCTAAACAAGCAAACTGTAGAGCTCGGGACAACGAGGGAGTCAGTGAAAATTTCTCTACGCCCTCACTGTAACACATTGGAATAAAAAAAAAAGTACACATAAACTAGGTAAAGGTAAACAAAAAATCAAACAAACCTTCCGCGTCTTTTGACGAGTCAAAACGCTCGACTTAGGGCGTCTGCATTTGTATGAAGGCCACCTCTCTTGTAGCGCACCTCGAA